>NW_026909276.1:15456355-15756355 GCF_033115175.1 Lepus europaeus | reverse complement strand
CTATGTCACAAATGTGCCAGCCACAAATCTTTAATTTCTGTCTTAGAATCAATTATGTTATACTGAGTTTTTCTTTTTTTTAAAGATTTATTTTATTTTATTTGAAAAAATTACAGAGAGAGGTAGAGACAGAGAGAGAGAGAGAGGTCTTCCATCTGCTGGTTCACTCCCCAAATGGCTGCAATGGCAGGACCTGACCCAATCCAAAGCCAGGAGCTTCTTCTGGGTCTCCCACATGGGTGCATGGGCCCAAGGATTTGGGTCATCCTCTGTTGCTTTCCTAGGTATATTAGCAGAGAATTGGATCAGAAATGGAACAGCTGGGACTCGAACCAGCACCCATATGGGATGCCAGCACTGTAGCCTGGGGCTTTAACTATGCACCACAGCATTGGCCCCTATACTCAGTTTTTCTTTTTTTTTTCTTAAAGATTTATTTATTTATTTATTTATTTATTTGAAAGAGTTACACAGAAAGAGGAGAGGAAGAAAGAGAGAGCTTCCATCTGATGGTTCACTCCCCAATTGGCCACAATAGCCAGAGCTGTGCAGATCCAAAGCCAGGAGCCAGGAGCTTCTTCCAGGTCTCCCACATGGGTACAGGGGCCCAAGGACTTGGGCCATCTTCTACTGCTTTTCCCAGGCCATAGCAGAGAGCTGGATCAGAAGAGGAGCAGCCAGGTCTCAAATCAGTGCCCATCTGGGATGCTGACACTACAGGCGGCAGTTTTACCTGCTATGCCACAGCGCAGGCCCCTATACTTAGTTTTTCTGACAACTCACTGTTCATGAATTTAATGAACCTCCTCTGGGATTGGTGTCACACTACCTCAGTGGTATGGAAAACTCCTGGAGGGCCTTTTCATTTATGGCAGTGACTGGGGAGCACTGCTGGCACTAGATGGTCATTATCAGACAGTGCCCAGGACAGTCCTGCACTTCATGCGTTCTCTATTGCTGCTGTCACCAGTTACTGCAAACTGGATACCTTGAAGAAATACGTGATTTCCTTGTAGTTATGTAGGAGTCCAATAAAGACCTCATGAGTTTCATATCTAGGTGAGAGTTTGGCTGCATTTCTTCCCAGAGATTTTGCAAATTTATTCTCTTGATTTACCAGCCTCACAGGAGTGGGAATCTTTTTTTGCCATGAGCCATTTGGATATGTATAATTCATAGGACATGAATAATTATCAATGTAAAAATTAGCCTGCTGTAAATTTATTGACTTTCAAGTCCCTCATGTGGTTGCCTTGGCCAGGCCACACCAAATGATTAGATGGGCTGTATGTGGTCTGAGGGCTTCCCATTCACCAAAAATCCTGCTCTGGAAGATGCCCACCTTCCTTGGCTAGAGGACTTTCCCACAATTTTAGAGACAGAAAGAATATCTCTCTCTTTTTTAAAAATCTTGTTTAATTACCATTTTACAATCACATTTAAATGAGAACTGGTATACATATAACTAATCACACATTTCCCTTGCCTTTTAACATTTTCCCAATCTAAATACTCTTCTCTCTGGTGGCTCTGGTATATTCTCTCTTTTTTATTTTAAAGATTTTTTTTATTTATATGAAAGAGTTATACAGAAAGAGGAGAGGCAGAGAGAGAGAGGTCTTCCATCCATTGGTTCACTCCCCAATTTGCCACAACAGCCAGAGCTGTGCCAATCCAAAGCCAGGAGCCAGGAGCTTCTTCCAGGTCTCACACACAGGTGCAGGGGCCCAAGGACTTGGGCCATCTTTTACTGCTATCCCAGGTCATAGCAGAGAGCTGGATTGGAAGCAGAGCAGCCGGGTTTCAAACCAGTGCCCACATGGGATGTAGGCGCTTCAGGCCAGGGCATTAACCCACTGTGCCACAGTGCTGGCCCCGAAAAAATATATCTCATTTTCCTTCTATAGTCATGCCACCTCCTGAGCACAACTGGGAAAGACTTTTTACTTTTACAGACCCCTGTAATTTAAATTGCCCCACGTATATTCTCCAGGTTAATTTCCTTTTTCAGGGAATTAGACACAATCACACTTTCAATCTATTTTGCCATATAGGGTAACACGTTCAGAGGATTAAGACATGTTCAAGGGAAAGGCTGTCTGTTACATATGCCAGGAAGAATTTTCACTTTTTTTTAGATTTATTTTAATTATTTGAAGACAGTTATAGAGAGAGGTACAGACAAAGAGAGAGGGAGGTCTTACATTTGCTAGTTCACTCCACAAATCACCACAAGGACCAGAGCTGAGCTGATCTAAAGCCAGGACCTTCCTCCAGTTGTCTGACACAGGTGCAAGGGTCCAAGGACTTGGTCTATCTTCTGTCTTCCCAGGCCATAGCAGAGAGCTGGATCAGAAGTGGAGTAGCCATGGGGGGTGGGGATGGGGTGCTGTGGCATAGCAGGTAAAACTGCCACCTGCAGTGCTAGCATCCCATATGGGCACCAGTTCGAGTCCTGGCTGCTCCACCTCCAATCCAGCTAAATCTGAGGCAGTTGTTCTTCATTACCTAATTCCACTGTGATGTATTTGTATTCAATCCAAGATAGTTTTTTTTAAAGAATTGTCTAGGGGTGGGCACTGTGGCATACCAGGTAAAACCACCGCCTGCAGTGGTGACATCCCATATGGGCACCAGTTCAAGACCCTGCTGCTCCACTTCTTCTTTTTTTTTTTTTTGACAGGCAGAGTGGACAGTGAGAGAGAGACAGAGAGAAAGGAGAAAGGTCTTCCTTTTGCCGTTGGTTCACCCTCCAATGGCCGCCGCGGTAGGCACACTGCGGCTGGCGCACTGCGCTGATCCGATGGCAGGAGCCAGGCGCTTCTCCTGGTCTCCCATGGGGTGCAGGGCCCAAGCACTTGGGCCATCCTCCACTGCACTCCCTGGCTAGGGCAGAGAGCCGGCCTGGAAGAGGGGCAACCGGGACAGAATCCAGTGCCCCGACCAGGACTAGAACCCAGTGTGCCGGCGCCGCAAGGCGGAGGATTAGCCTGTTGAGCCACGGTGCTGGCCGCTGCTCCACTTCTGATCCAGCTCTCTGCTATGGCCTGGGAAAAGCAGTAGAAGATGGCCCAAGTCCTTGGGCCCCTGCACTTGCATGGGAGACCTAGAAGAAGCTCCTGGCTCCTGGCTTTGGATCTGCACAGCTCTGGCTATTGTGGCCAATTGGGGAGTGAACCAACAGATGGAAGACCTCTCTATATCTCTCTCTGCCTCTCCTCTCTCTGTGTAACTCTGAATTTCAAATAAATAAATAAATCTTTAAAAACAAATTGTCTAAATTTCAAGCACATCTCTGCACTGTTACCATCTCTGCTCTTTCTGATGCCATATCAAAAAGAAATAATTGTTGGATGCTTAAAGTTGATGCTTAGAGGAGAATATTCTAGGTTCTTGTGGAAGTCTGAAACAGAAACTTATTGATCATACAGATGATAGTATGGCTATGTATTTTCTGTTGTCACATCAGAATTTTCCTATGTTTTCCCTTAATTACCTTCTGTTGGGCTCATCAAATTTTGAGTTTCAAAAATTGTATTTACTTCAGAAACAGAGATACAGAGGCTCAGAGAGCTCCCATCCACTTGTTTATTCCTCAAATGTCTACATGGCTGCCCAAATTAAAACCAAGTGCTGGGGATCTGGCTTTGTGGCATAGTGGGTAGGGCCACTGCACTGTTGAAATAAAAGATGAGATTGCTTTGCTGTAAGAATTTTTTTGAAATCCACACATACAAGGAGTTTTTGAGAAGTTCATTGATGAGGACAACATTGTGGCATAGCAGGTAAAGCCACTGCTAGGGACAGTGCCATTACATATCAGAGTGCCATTTGGGTACCAGCTTCTCTGTTTCTGATCTAGTTCCCTGGTGGTATACCATGGAAGACAGCAGATGGCCTTGCCACCTATGTGAGGGACCCAGGTAAAGTTCCTGGCTCCCTGGTTCAGCCTGGACAAAATAACAGCCTTAGCAACATTTGGGATGTGAACCAGCAGATGAAAGATCTTTCACTGTCTGTCAGTCTGCCTGTCAAATAAATAAATAAACAATATTAAAAGTTAAAAAAGTGTCCATATGGACTTTTTAAGCTTTATTTTATTTATCTGAAAGGAAGAGTTAGAGAGAGAGAGGGGGAAACAGAGAGAGAAATTTTCCATCTGTTGTTTCACTCCCCAAATGGCTGCAACGGCTGGGATTGGGCCAGACCAAAGGCAGGAGCTAGGAGCTTCTTTCCAGTCTTCCATGTGGGTGCAGGGGCCCAAGTCTATCCTCTGCAGCCTTCCCAGGTGCATTAACAGGGAGCTGGATTGGAAGTGGAGCAACCAGGACTCGAACTGGTACCCATATGGGATGCCAATGCCACAAGCCAGGGCTTTAATCCACTCACCACAATGCTGGACCTGGGTCCATATGGATTTAAAAATGTTTTTAGTCAGGTGAACTTATCTTTAATTCCACTTCTGAAAAGTTGCTCTGGCCCAACCCCAGCAAGACACTTTGTTAAAAGTTTCCTTCTGACAGTTATGTCATAACATTCAAAATACAAGGGCTGTCAGAACTGGGGTACAATAAAAAAAGCTTCTGCAACTTACATCTCTTGTAGCACCACTCCTCTTGAGAAGTTAGGCAAACCATCTTTTCAGCAAACACAATGAGTCTCCAGCATTTCTATCTAGCTTAACTTTCAGAGGTGGATGCCCAAGACATATGATGAATCTATATACCACCTTGGCTCTGGCTGCCTTAGTTATTCCTGAAGAGTTTAATAGCCACCCACGTCCAAAGGTGGAAGCACATACACACTGGTAAGGTCATTGCAGGAGCAGATGGTAGAAACTGAGGCTGGAGGTGCTGGTACAGCCCTGTGGGAAGTTTTATTCCTCAGAGGCCAAATAGAGAGCTCCTTCAGGAGAAATCAGTGGAACAAGGACAGTCAGCATAGGAAGAGACAGAAACATTCTCTTCTCCCACTTACTACCTGTCACTTTCTCTTAAAATGGATATGGTATTAACAACATTTAGTTGCTGTGGTTTTTAAAAATCATGATCTAGTACTGCTCTGTTTCTTTTTATCCTGATAGATCATCCTTAGTGCCTGTGGTATCCTATTAGGAATCCCATCAATGACAGTATAGGCTATTCCCAACTCTTCATTAATCAATTCATTTGTTGATGCTTCAAATCTGAGAAGCTTCTTGGACAGGAGGCACACCACAAACTACAGCAGCGCCTAGTCAAAGGTGCTGGATGGTTGCCCCACCCTCCTGCTCCCAACTGCCAAAGGCCACAACCTTGTCAATGCAGGCACCTACAGATGCCCGCAGCACTGAGGCTAGCCTTCCAACTGCTCCCTGGTGCGCTCCTGGCCAGCCGCATGGTGGCCCCACTAGCCCATCACTGTGATCTCTTTACACAGTCAGAATTCCATTGTTCCTTTTCTTGCGGGGAAGGTTAGTTCTAGGTATATAAGGAAAACTTTTATATAATATTTGCAATTACAAAATTAACACAGATGGAATGTATTTTCATTGTTATTTTTCTTACTGTCAGCATATGGAGCACAAAATAGGCTTCATCTTACATTAGAGACATGTAAAACACAACAAGAGAATGGATTCCCTATTTGCCTGTTTTGTGACCCAGAGCTGAAATGCTGAAGACAAATGCTCTGTAAAATATATTGGTGTTATAAGACCAGACTGTTATGTCCACCCAATGTGAGTAACAGCATCTGGACAATGCTCAGAGGACCCTGTACAGGGATGTGATGCTGGAATCTACAGCAGCCTCCCATGCTTGGGTGACACTCCCCAGTCATACCCAAATCTACCCATTTCATCCTATTTGGTAAGCAAGTAGCCACCTTATAAGGTGTAATTCTATTTTGGCATAGGATTTGAGTCCCTGAAGTATGTGAGTATCCACATTCTCTAGCAAAGGATTTAAACTGGCCCTTCTGTTGCACATCTCCTGATCCCAAGCCATCGTCTTTCAAAGAACTTGACTTAATGATGACAAATTTCTTCTTTCTTCCTTCCCCTCTTCCTCTCTCTCTCTCACCCCTCTCCCCCTTTTCTTGCTTTCATTGAAAGGAAGAGTTACAGAGAGCTCTTCCATCTGCTGGTTCACTCTCCAAATGACCACAACAGCTGGGTGTGGGCCAGACTGAACCCAGGCACCTGGGACTCCATCTGGGTCTCCCCCACATGGAGGGCAGGGTCCCAAATATTTGAGCCATCTTCTGTTTTCCCAGGTGCATTAGCAGAGAGCTGGATTGGAAGTGGAGCAGCCAGGACCCGTTGTACACAGAGATTTAACCTGCTGGGCCACAATGCCAGCATAAAGTACAACTAGACTAGATTGTATTTGAGGAACTGCCTGCTGCAGTTGTTTCTCCTCAACCCTTTCCTAATTCGAATCAGTCCCTCCCTTGTGAGATCTCCAGGGCACCCCCACCCCGCAAATGACCATATAACTACTCCCAGCTTTTCCAAACCTCCAGACGAAGTATAGGCAGGCAGTGTTTTTGTGTTGCCCACGTGTATAAATACCCTCTTTTCAGTTGAGTTTCTGAAGAGGATAAATGCTTCCCCTCCTCCCTCAGTGCACTTGTCTGTCTCCCAGCCCCACAGTGCGGCAGGAATTGTAATATTCAGGGGACACGAGACCAGAACTGCCTGGCTCTAGACTGCTACACATGAAACAGAAGACTAGGAATACAGTGTGGGACTGAGAGCCCTTAGGAGGGATGAGGTGGAGTAGAGAGCTGGAATGCCAACCAGGGAAGAGACGTAATAATTCAGGGTGTGGGGAACCGCAGGCTGGCCACCTGTGAGAACCTCCTCATCTACATGGTTTGCAACAATCAGTGGACCACAAGTGTTACGAAAACAACCAGGTGAAACAGATGAAACAGAATGGACTCTGCATAACAACTAGGAAGAACCAGGTGAAACAGATGAACTTTCGACCTGAGGCTATACGCGTCCTTTCATCTGATTGGACGATACCAGCATAAAGGGACATTGGGATCTGGGTGGGCTGGCGCGGCCGCGGTCTGGTGGCTGGGAGCCCGGCGTTGAGGTATCTTTCCCCTCCTAACAGGTTCCTGCGTTAGCCTCCGTGAGGTGGCCTCCAAGTTGGAGCCAGGAATAAAGCTGTGGTGGTGGAAGAAGCCCTCGCCTGAGCCTCTCAGGTCCGTCAGCGCCTTCCAAGTCGGAGGCTGGGACTAGGAGGAGTCAGCAGAGGTGCTGCACACTTCTCCCGGTTCATCCTGCGGTCCCAGTCCTGAGGAGAGTTGTTCAGACATCAGACACCGGCATCTGCAGTCTCCATGGTAGGCTCTCCTGTGTGCATCCATCCTCCTTGTGTTCTGTTGTCACTGACTGTGCCGGTGTTTTATTTTTTGTCTACACTTTGTTGAAACGGGTTAGTCCCGTTAGTCGTGGAATCCTGGTCCGAGTCTGATCTCTATTTCCTTCTCTGACCCTCTTGGATACCCTTGTACATATTGACAGTCGTGTCTGGTGCTATAGTAGTTTTACTTGGATTTTAGTTATTTTATTGTCATTATCCTCCTTCATGTTGATCCTCAGTTTCATTTAAAGTTGCTGTGAAATTCTGTTTCGCAACCACAAGGCCCTCTGAGTTCTGATTTAGAGTTATTTTGAGTACTTAGATTCCCTTATATGTATTTGTTGTTATCCTTTTTTTTTTTTTTTTTTTTTTTTTTTTTTTTTTTTTTTTTTTTGCATTTGTGACTCTAGACAGGACCCAAAGAAGAAACGACCATCTCTTCTCTGGGTTTTATGGCGACTTACTTTCCCCTTCTGTGTTAGCCTCTTAAAGCACTCTGTCAGCTCTAAAAGGGCACAGGAAAGGGTGAGCCTCTTACTTTCTAACATGTGGCTTTTCTCTTCACTTTGTCATTTATCTTGTGGTATAAATATTTTTTAATTTCCTATAATCCCAGTAATCTGTGTTTCATTAATGCCTGGCTTTTGGCACCACATCCAATAAATCATTTTCTGGACTGATGTCTTAGGGCTTTTTCCTGTTCTGTTAGTGCTTTTGTAGTTTTAGATTTTATGTTTGAGCATGAAATCTATTTTTTAGTTATTTCATATAAATATTTAGATGTATCCAATTTATTTTAAATGTGGATGGCACATTTTTTTCAGCAGTATTCATTGAAGAGACTACGCTTACTACATTTTATATTCTTGGGACCTTATTTGAAAATCAGTTAACTGTCAATTCTTCAGTTTATTTCTGGGCTTTCCATCCTATTCCAGGGGTCAGCGTTTCTGTTTTTGTGCCAGCACCATGGTGTAGCTTGGTAATATATCTAGCTTTGGTGTTTTTGCTCAAGATTGTTTTGGCAATTCTTAGTCTTTTCTGTTTCCACACAAATTTTAATTTTTTTTTTCTGCTTCTGTGAAGAATGACATTAAAATTTTGATTGGGATTGCATGAAATATCTACATTGTTTTGTGTGAGTAGGAAGGACATTTTAACAGTATTATTTTTCTGATCTATGAACATGGACTAGCTTTCCATTGTTTCTACTGTCATCAGTTTCCTTTATCCGTATGTCACACTTTTGAGTATACAGATCATTCTCCTTATTGGTTAATTCAATCATAAGTAGTTTTATTTTATGATGTTTAAATGAGGCTTTTATTTTAACTTTCTTTTTTTAAAGATTTATTTATTTGAAAGGCAGAGTTACAGAGAGGCAGAGGCAGAGAGAGAGAGAGAAGTCTTCCATCCACTGGTTCACTCCCCAAATGGCTGCGGTGCCAGAGCTGGGCTGATCTGAAGCCAGGAGCCAGGAGCTTCTTCCAGGTATCCCAAGCAGGTGCAGGGACCCAGGGACCTGTGCCATCTTCTACTGCTTCTCAGGCCATAGCAGAAAGATGGATCGGAAGTTGAGCAGCTGGGACTGGAACCACTGCCCACATGGGATGCTGGCACTGCAGTCAGCAGCTTTCCCCCTAAACCACAGTGTGGCCCCCCACAATGTATTTTTAATTACTGCTTTAAACTCTGTCATTTCCTTTTCTTGCTGGTTTTCTTATTTAGTGTTTTGCTAAATTTGTTGAGCTATAACATTAGGTAATTAAATTGTTTATTTGATATCTTCTTTTTTGTTGTGGTGATATTGTACTATATTTTGCTACATCCTATGTTTTGTATGCTGTGTTTCCTTATTTTCTTCAAGGTATTTTTAGCTTCCCTCTTAACTTTTTGTTTGATCCTGTAGTTTTTTTAGGGTTGTATATGGCTTAGTTCCTACCTATTTGTAAATTTTCTATTTTGTCTATTAATTTCTATTTTCAGACCACTAGGGTGTGAAATTATACTTGATGTGAGTTTAATCTTAAATTTGTTATTACTTTTGTGGCTTAATGTATGACCACATATATTCTATGTGTACGTTGGATGCCTTTTGATTTTAGTGTATTGTTCTTGGAGAAAATTTTTTTTTTTTAGATTTATCCCAAAAGTTACCTCTAGCAAGGTCAGAAGTACCTGTCCTTGGGAGCTTCCAGTCTTATCATGAGGTCTTTGATTCTAATAAATCTTGCTTTTAAATCTCAAAAAAATTACTTTCCTATTTATTTATTTGGGAGGCAGAGCTACAGAGAGGGAGAGACAGAGAGAAAGTTCTTCCATCTGCTGGTCCACTCCCCAAATAGCTGCAACAGCCAGAGCTGAGTCAATCTGCAGCCCAGAGCCAGGAGCTTCTACCAGGTCATCCGCAGGGGTTCAGGGGCCCAAGCACTTGGGCCATCCTCCACTGCTTTCCCAGGCCCTAGCAGAGAGCTGGATCAGAAGAGGAGCAGCCAGGACTAGAACTGGCACCCACATGGGATGCCTGCACCATAGGTGGAGTCTTATCTCACTATACCATAACACCAGCCCCCAAAATGTTTTATATATGTCTGGTAGGACCATTGGTTCCTAATGCATAATGCAGCCCCAATGTTTTATTTTTTTTTAATCCAGATGATCTATTGTTGAAAATGGGGATTTGAAATCCCTGTCTTTATTGTGTGATAGTCTGTTTTCCTTTAGATTTCTTACCTGTATTCCTGTGTTTTAGAGAGAGATGTTCTGAATTTAGGTGTGTGTATAATTTTATATCCACTTGATAAACTGATACTTTATCACTATACAGTGACCTTTGTCTCTTTGTTACTGCTTTGGCCTAAAGTCTGATTCAGTTGATCTAACTTATAGTTAGCTCTGATTGTTGCTTTTCATTTACATTGATTATCTCTTTCCATCCCTTCACTTCCAATCTTAATTGTCCTTTAAAGTAAAGCGGTTCACTTGGCTAATCCTATGCCTGGGTGCTGGCACCCCGGATTCTAGTCCCATTTGGGGTGCTGGATTCTGTCCTGGTAGTTCCTCTTCCAGTCCAGCTCTCTGCTGTGGCCCAGGAGGGCAGTGGAGGATGGCCCACATTCTTGGGCCCTGCACCCACATGGGAGACCAGGAGGAAGCATCTGGCTCCTGGCTTTGAATCAGCACAGCCCACCAGCTGTAGCATCCATTTAGGGGGTGAACCAACGAAAAGAAGACCTTTCCCTCAGTCTCCCTCTAACTCTGCCCGTCAAAAAAAAAAATTAAAAAATTAAAGTAATGAGTTTCCTGTATCCTCTATATAGTTATATCTTTATTTTTTGTTTTATTATCCATCCATTGTTTGCCTTTTATTTAAAGAGTTCATTTACATTCAAAATAATTATTAAGAGGTGAGGAATTATTACTATTTTATTGATATTATTGTTCTATAAATTCATCTTTTTTTTCATCTCTAGCCTATATCCTTTGTGACTCGATGACTTTCTAGAGTGATATACTTTGAATCTTTTAAAAAATCTTTTTGTTATCTCTGAGGGTATTTCAAGAAGTTAATGAAGTTAGAATTAAAATATGTTTATTTTGGTGAAAAATATTTTGAAATTTTTGCATAGCATTTTGAAATTACACATTTTCCTGAACTTTTTTTTTATTTACTTTTTATTTAATGAATATAAATTTCCAAAGTACAGCTTATGGGTTACAATGGCTTCCCCCTCCCAAAACTACCCTCCCACCCACAACCCTCCCCTTTCCTGCTCCCTCTCCCCTTCCAATCACATCAAGATTCATTTTCAATTCTCTTTATATACAGAAGATAAGTTTAGTATATATTAGGTAAAGATTTCAACAGTTTGCCCCCATATAGCAACACAAAGTGAAAAAAAAATACTGTTGGAGTACTAGTTATAGCATTAAATAACAGTGTACAGCACATTAAAGACAGAGATCCTACATAATATTTTTTTTAAAATTAATTAATTTTCTATGCCATTTCCAATTTAACACCAGGTGTTTTTTTTTTTCATTTCCAATTATCTTTATATACAGAAGATCGATGCAGTATATAATTAGTAAAGATCTCATCAGTTTGTACCCACGCAGAACCACAAAGTGTAAAAATACTGTTTCAATACTAGTTATAACATCACTGCACATTAGACAACACATTAAGGACAGATCCCACATGGGACGTAAGTACACAGTGACTCCTGTTGCTGACTTAACAATTTGACACTCCTGTTCATGGCGTCAGTAGTTTGCCTAGTGGTTTCCCTAATTCTTCTATTAAAAAAAAAAGAACACTCATAGCTGCTACTTTAAGTTGAGAGCCTTAATTCTGATATCATTCACAGACTATCCTTTTACTCCCCCTCCTACATTTTATGTTGGAATGTCACATTTTCACCTTATACTTTGTATCATTTAGGAAATATTGCAACTATAGTATTTTATTTATTTAAGAAATAGAGATATAGATGGAGAGAGGTAGAGACAGAGAAAAAGGTCTTCTGTGTGCTGGTTCACTCCCAAAATGGCCACAACAGCTGGAGCTGGGGCGATCTGAAGCCAGGAGCCAGGAGTTTCTTCCAGGTATCTCATGCAGATGCAGGGGCCCAGGCACTTCAGCCATTTTCTACTGCCTTCCCAGGCCATAGCAGAGAGCTGGATTGGAAGCAGATCAGCCAAGACATGAACCCGAGACAAGAACTGGTGCTGACATGGGATGTCAGGGCCACAGATGGAGGCTTAACACACTGTGCCATAGCTTCAGCCCCTGTAGAGTGTCTTTTAACCTTTTACTAGTGATACAATTTATCAGTCCTCCATCATTACAATATTAGTGGTTTGAATCTGATACTGTATACACACTAGCTAATGAGCTCTGTATTTTCACATGATTTCTTTTTATTTATTTTTATTTTGACAGGTAGAGTTATAGACAGTAAGAGACAGAAGAAAAGGTCTTCCTTCTGTTGGTTCACTCCCCAATTGGCCACTATGGCCAGCGCAGCACCGATCTGAAGCCAGGAGCCAGGTGCTTCTTCCTGGTCTCCCATGTGGGTGCAGGGGCCCAAGCACTTGGGCCATCCTCCACTGCCCTCCTGGGCCACAGCAGAGAGCTGGACTGGAAGAGGAGCAATCAGGACTAGAACGCGGTGCCCATATGGGAAGCCAGCACCACAGGTGAGGATTAGCCAAATGTGCCATGATGCCGGCCCCTCACATTGATTTCTTTATACTGGTTAGTATCCTCTTCCTTTCCCTTGAAGAATTTCCTTTAGCAGTTTTTCCAGTGAATGGTGATGAACACCTTTATCATTTTTTGTTTGAATAAAGTTTCTTTATTTTCCAGTTTTGAAATACAGAATCACTGAAAATAATACATTGATTCACATTTTCTTGTTTACTTCTTTTAGGACTTTGAATAAACCATACCACTCCCTCTGGACTGCAAAGTTTGTGCTGAAAAATATATTAACAGTCTTATTACAGTTCTGTTGTACATTTCTTTAAGTGAAGAGCCAATTTTTCAAACCTTCCTTTTAATGTAAAATGTAAAAATGTGCATTTCCTTCCCTGACCCTCTATCCTCCACCCTCCTTTCTTTACTCTTAACCCAAAATGTACCCATTTCCTTTCTTCAAAAGTTTCAGAGCAGGAATCTTGCATCTCCTATGCTCATGCCACAGTCCTATGCTCCTGCCCCAGGCCCTGACTTGCTCTGACACACACAGCAGCAGGCAGGGATGGTGCTGTGCCTCTTGTTCACTGGATCTGCTGAAAGTTACTCCCTGTCTGAAATTTTCCTGGGTAAGGTACCCTGCACTGGTTTATTCATGCTGGATTCATCCCAAGGGTTAGGGAGGTGGGGGTGATATTGAGGCCTGAGTTTCTGAGGGATCCCTGCTTCTTCAGGGCAGTCTCTTCCTAAGGAGACATGTCTGGGCAGGGCAGGGAGGCAGGAAGCACAATAGGAAAGGGGTAGATGAAATTTTTGAAAAAGGTGTTGAAAGTACACCAGCAGTTTGGGGAAGTTTCATACAGATATACTTGCTGGCCAAGGATGGTAACTGCCCTGTGGAGAGCTCAGATACATGCATGGGACAGGACTAGGATATCCTTGGTGACCCTGGTATTCTAGCATTCATGCTATTCAGTCACACCCTGGCATTTAATACAGGGATCAACATCCCAGTATCATGTCTCTAGAAGGAAGAATCTCAGTGTTTAACAGCCTTCTCTCCAAAACCTACACATATCCTCTCCAGGGTGAGTCTTCGTCACAATCTTTCTTGTGTTGTGGTCATCCTTTTCTCCTGGGCATTCCCCTTTTGTTCTCCCTCCTCTTGGTGAAAAGTGACTTTCACTTGTGTCCTTCCCATGACTGTCATTAAGATGGTTATTGCACAAGGCTAAGTCAGAGACTCTTTGTGTGCTCAGTTGTATAGACATGTAGATGGCACCTGACTCTTAATGAATAGAGCTCCCCTCCACATGCCAAGGCTGCTGTGGCAGTGTTGGTATGGGTTAAACAGAACCCTCCAGCTTGCATCTCCTGTTCCCAGCCCTTAAACCATTGTCACTTTTCTGTGTTTTTACATTTCCATCAGACCCTAGAACTTTTGTTTTCATTTTGAAAGGGAAATGAGTTTATTGAGAAGACTGAGAACACAGGTATCACATAACAGTTTAGCTCAGTTGCTCTATACTTTCAGGTGCAATGGAGAAGTCATTTGAGACATAGATTCCTAGGAGTACTCTCTCATCTGGCCTTGTACTAGGCATCCACTTTGTCATCTCTTTCCCTTACATGTCTGTTCCCCCTTAATCTGTCCTCAAAGCCTATGGCAACTTCATTAGGGTGCATGATGTGTTAGAGTAAATGTCCCTTTGTCTATAGCACAGTCTTTAGCACAGGAATGCCCCTGGCCAGAATGTCCTCACTGTAGGCATATTACAGCCTTATTGGTGAGAATGCACATGTTCTTGTTAGAATGTGACAAAGAGTAGACATCCTCAGACATCAGGTAACAGCACTGGACACAGCAATATAAAGTCACTTGAAGTCATACTTAGTGGTCCATCCTGTTTTACCTGCTCTTATGTGGGTCTTTTTGAAGTGACTCCACTTATCTCCTACCACTTATCTCCCAGATACTTTTGAGGTCTCAGAATGAAGAGATGTATTCTTCAGGTTTTCATTGTTGTTGCTAGGGCTTGAGACACAGCACTCCTAAAATGATAGTAGGAAACCAGAATACACTGCCCCAACATTCACTGCTCTTCAATATTATGTGCTGATTATTCTGGGAAACTGTAAGCACCAAGAAACCGTGCAGTGTGCTTTGTTAATAAAAGTTTACATCTATAAAAATATTAGAATTATTATCCTATTATTCTAGTAGTAGACTAGTATTAGTAGTATTCTAACAAACATTTCAGGAAGAAGGGGCTCTGGACAAGCATTACTACCAAAGAGGCTTTTTATCTATTTTGAGCCTTTAGCTGCTGACACATTAGATTGTGAGTCAGTTCTATGTCCTTTCCAATCAGATTACATTAGAATTACATACTTTAGTGCAGTAAGAGATTCCTTTTATATATTGCTCACAGATGCTACATTCTTTTTTATAATATATGTTATAAAAAAAAGGCAGGCTATACTTGTATATGTGGACTAAACATATGGAAATGTTACCCACAAAATGTGGCTCTTATAGTCTGCAGCTTTGTAATGTAGAATTTTAAGGGGCTCCTGTATGGCAAAGACTTTAGCTTGGGAAGTTTAGTGTAAGACTCAAATTCTGTGCTTAGCTTCTTGGAGGAGGCCTACTATGGGCCTGTGTTTCAAAAGACAAAGTCTTTCATGCAGAATTCAATGGATGTGCTTTGAATTAGCCTCCAGCTCTTCACTTTAGCCATGGACACACTCATTGTGTTTCCTTTAGAAAGAAGGAAGGTAAATATCAAGAGTTTACTGCTTGCAAAGCTTTGTCTTACCCTATTAGTGTTTGTGGTGAACTTCTGGTGATTTATGAAGTGATTCTGTGAAAGTTCTATGTGTATTTATAGGGAATAAATCTTGTAGGTTTATATGTACACATACACACAATCAGAACATTCCTTTAGCTCTTTTTCTCAAGACTACTATGGTAAAGTGATCTGATTATGGACTTAGTGAATAAATGTAACTCATTGTTATTGGATGCTGTTTTGATGTCATAGCCATGCTTTTCCATTAATTTTAATTTCCCCACTATACTGTGCTTTTCAAGAGGTCTGTTCGCTCAAGAATAAGCCTAATGACTGAAAGGATATACTGGATTTGGGACTCGATCAAGACAGCACTGTGATCATCTCAGAGTGGGAGGCAGCTACATATAGCCTGTGAGCAGTGCATGATGAAAAAGATGTGGAGGCACCCTGTGGTCAGCTCCTTGTATGCATGTCATTGTCTGCTACTTTAGATCCACTCATGTGTGAGCTCTGCTGAGAGGGAAATACTCTGTAGTCAGCTGGAACTCATTCAGCCAAAACCTTGATTTTTGCATCCCTACTACCTATTGACTGGACTTCTATGTGCATATTTTGAGCTTACCTATACCTCTATTATCTCATTCAGATAGTAAGAACTAGATAAAGAGTACAGATTATGATCAATGATCACTGTTAGTAAGCAGCCAAAATATGATTTAAATTAGGATCTGGGGCAGGCATTTGGCCTGGTGGTTAAGATGGTAACTGAGACACCTAAATCCCATGTTAGAGTGTCTAAGTTTGAGTCTTAGTTCTCTCCAAATTCCAGATTTCTGCTGATGCACACCTATCATTGATTTCTCACTGCCCCATTTGGAGACCTGAATTGAGTTCATGGCTCCCAGATACAGCCTGGCCCATCCCTGGCCATTATAGTCATTTGAAGAGTGAACCACCCAATGGGACTCCCTCCCTCTCTCTATCTGAAGCTCTCTGTCCCTCAAGTAGATTAATTAATATAATTTTAAAAATACAAACATTAAGGTCTGCTTAGCTTTCTAAAAGAATATTTATTTATTTGTAAGTCAGAGTTATACAAAGAGAAGGAGAGACAGAGATTGTCTATCCACTTTCACTTAGCACATGATTGCAATGGCTAGAGCTGGGCCAGTCCAAAGCTGTCGGAGGCCACCCGACAAACCACACAGAGACGCAGCACTCAGTCAATTCATCACCACATTTATTGCCTCATCGTGTTCCAGGCCAAGGTAGGGGGCCCAGTGATGAGGATCTGGAGGCCATCTCCCTGGGGAAACTTTTCAACCTCCAGCCCCGAGCACACAGAAAGACAAGGATATATACCCCAGGCCCCATACAGATAACATTCATTGTGTGCAATCATGCATAGCACAGGAACAAAACAAGTTTACAAGGTAGCAAAGATCAGGGTACAAGCTCTGCTGATAGAGCAAAGAACATCATAAACCTTCATCAGAAGTCACATCCTGCCTGCAGGAATGTGGGACAAAGAGTCTTGTGCCTTCAGAACAATAAGCACAGGAAACAGGATTAGATAAGGGACAGCCCTTAGCCTGCTGTATCTTATGTCGGGCCAGGCCCACTAGCCCTGACACAAAGCATGGAGCCAGGAGCTTCTTTCAGGTTTCTCATGTGGATGCTGGAGCCCAAGCACTTGGGTTGTCCTCTACTGCATTCTGAGGTACATTAGCAGGGAGCTGGATCACAAGTGGGGCAGGTGGCAGCTAAACCTGCTGTGCAACAATGCCAGCCCTGATCTGTTTAATATTTAAACTTGAGTTGTTTGGGGGCCATAGGTAAGCCTTAAAAGCAAAAGTGTTAATTTTAAAAAGCTGTGGATGTATTTGAAAAGCTGGAAATTAGAAGACTAAGCGCATTGATCTGTATAAGATCTGCAGCTGCAAAGGATGATAGGCTGAGTGAACAATCAACTTCTCTTGACTCTTGTTAAAATTTTGAGCTGGTGGCTGGTGCTGGAGCTCAATAGGCTAATCCTCCACCGGTGGTACCAACACCCTGGTTTATAGTCCCGGAGACCAGGAGAAACACCTGGCTCCTGGCTACGGATCAGTGTGGTGCACCAGCTGCAGCAGCCACTGGGGGGTGAACCAACGGAAAAAGGAAGACCTTTCTCTCTGTCTCTCTCTCTCTCTCACTGTCTACTCTGCCTGTCAAAAAAATTTTTTTTGAGCTGGAAGGTACTTACAGACAATTGACACCTTTTTTTAAAAAATTTGAGACAGAGAGATAAGAGAAACAGAAACAGAGAAGTCTCCCACCTTCCAACCCAACTTACATATAAATTTCTGCAGTGCACAGGCCAAGGACTGAAAACACAGCCCTTCTCTTCCATGTAAGTGGCAGAGACAGAATTAAATGAGCCCTAACTTGGTGTCTCCTGGGGTGTGCATTAGCAGGAAGCTGGAGGTGGGAGCCAAGACAGTATATGAACTCAGGTAACCTAACATGGGACAAGGGCATCTTAAACCTATATCTTAATCACTAGGGCAATCACTAGATCAAATGCTCCAACTAGATCCTCGATCTCAGGGGGCCAGAGTGTCATGGTTTATATTCTTATGACAATGAGGACAATTAGGATGCAGGGAACTGTAAAATCCAAAAATAACAAGGATGATCTCTTTAAATCCTGTACCAGAGAGAACACTCTTCAGGGTGGTATGAGTGCCATTTATAACAAAATGTAGCTGAATTTGCCAACATTGTGTACTCTTTTTTAAAATTAATTTTTTGACAGGCAGAGTTAAACAGTGAGAGAGAGAGAGAGACAGAGAAAGGTCTTCCTTCCATTGGTTCAACCCCCAAATGGCCGCTATGACCGGTGCACTGCACCAATCCAAAGCCAGGAGCCAGGTGCTTCCTCCTGGTCTCCCATGTGGGTGCAGGGCCCAAACACTTGTGCCATCCTCCACTGCCTTCCCAGGCCACAGCAAAGAGCTGGACTAGAAGAGGAGCAACCGGGACAAGAACCCTGGGTGCTGGTGCCACAGGCAGAGGACTAGCCAAGTGAGCTGCGGTGTTGGCCAACATTGTGTACTCTTAAAATGGCTTCACAAATTTATTTATTTATTTATTTTTGACAGGTAGAGTGGATAGTGACAGAGAGACAGAGAGAAAGGCCTTCCTTTTTGCCGTTGGTTCAACCTCCAGTGGAAGCTGCGGCTGGTGCATCGTGCTGATCCAAAGCCAGGAGCCAAGTGCTTCTCCTGGTCTCCCATGTGGGTGCAGGGCCCAAGCACTTGGGCCATCCTCCACTGCCTTCCCGGGCCATAGCAGAGAGCTGGCCTGGAAGAGGGACAACTGGGATAGAATCTAGCGCCCTGAATGGGACTAGAACCCGGTGTGCCGGCGCCGCAAGGCAGAGGATTAGCCTGCTAAACCACGGCGCCGGCCGGCTTCACAAATTTAAATAGATTTTTCTGTAAAATAAATATCAATTAATTAGTCTTATTTAAATGCTGCACTTTATATAATCTTCATAATACACTTTATATAATCTTCATGATACTCTGTTTAAAATATATGATGATGATATCATCTTATATATTTCTATACTGTAGAAAAGGTAGATATTTGTTATAGATAACACATTTCAGAATGTATTTTGGCCTTGTGTAAGGAAATACTGTTTAACCTGAAGGTGTTATAGTTTAAGTAGTTTATTTTTTGAAAGATTTTATTTACCTTTTTAAGAGGTAGAGATACAGAGATATAGGGAGAGAGAGAAAGGTTTTTGATCTGCTGGTTCACTCCTCGAATGATCACAATGGCTGGGGCTGGGTTGATCTGAAGCCAGGAGCCAGGAGCTTCTCTTCCAGGTTTCCCACATGGATGCAGGGGCCCAAGCACTTGGGACATCTTCCACTGCTTTTCCAGGCCATAAGCAGAGAGCTGGATAAGAAGTAGAGCAGAGCCGGTGCCGTGGCTCAACAGGCTAATCCTCTGCCTTGCGGCGCCGGCACACCGGGTTCTAGTCCCAGTTGGGGCGCCAGATTCTGTCCCGGTTGCCCCTCTTCCAGGCCAGCTCTCTGCTGTGGCCCGGGAGTGCAGTGGAGGATGGCCCAAGTGCTTGGGCCCTGCACCCCATGGGAGACCAGGATAACCACCTGGCTCCTGCCATCGGATCAGCGCAGTGCGCCGGCCACAGCGCGCCTACCGCAGCAGCCATTGGAGGGTGAACCAATGGCAAAGGAAGACCTTTCTCTCTGTTTCTCTCTCTCACTGTCCACTCTGCCTGTCCAAAAAATAAATAAATAAAAAAATTTAAAAAAAAGTAGAGCAGCCAGATATGAACTGGCACCCATATGAGATGCCAGTGCCTCAGGTGGAGGCTTAGCCTACAATACTACAGTGTCAGCCCCTCAAAGTAGTTTATATAAGAAGTTTGGTTGTCTTCATAATTCTACTTAGTGAGAATATATATACTTAGTGTGTATATATATTTTACATCTTTTGCTTTTAGCTGCTTAACTTTTAAAGCCCTCTAGTTGGTTTGTGGAAGAATTAAGCAGTTCTGTTCAGTCACCACTGCTCCCTGGGCTGTTGGGTGGTTTTCTTCTCTTTTGGTCTCAGCAATATGGAAAGAACCAAAACACGCCTCCCTCTGTAACTCTGGAGGCCTCTTAGTCAAAGTCAGTTTCTCCCAATGGGAAGCTTCTGGTCAGTTCTGCTCTTGCCCATATTATCCAACAGCTCAGTGATCCTGCTAAAGTGCTTTGTTGTGGGACATTCTCTTTGACATTTCCCTCTCTGTATTAAAAATGACAAGGCAATGAATGCCTTACATATTACTCATTTACAAAGAGACCTGAGGTGTATAAGGCAGGGGATCTTGATATCAGGAAGTCAGATAGGCTCGTTTACAAAATAAGGATTGATGTAAATATTGAGGTTTATTGGATTTCTTAAAAAAAGATAATTTATTTGAAAGTCAGTTACAGAGAAATAGGGAGAGACACAGAGATCTTCTATATGCTGGTTGACTCCCTAGATGGGTGCAACAGCCAGTGGTGAGTCAGGCTGAAGCCAGGAGCAAGGAGCTTATATTGTGTCTTCCATGTGGGTGGAAGGGGCTGAAACACCTGGGCATCTTCTACTGCTTTTCCTAGGTAATTAATAGAGAGCTGGATCAGAAGTGAAAAAGCTGGGACATGATCTGGCACCCGTAAGTGATGCTGGCATAGCAGGCAGTGATGCTACTTGCTACCCCACAACACCAGACCCCAAAATACTGATTTTTGATAGAGATTCTTTTGGATATTTTATTCCCTGTCTTCCCCCACCCTTTATTCTCTTACACATATGTTCCAGGTAGATTATGTTTAGAAGATAATCCTACTATGATTTATTTCTAGTAAGGATTGTTTATCAGGATTAATAAATTTTAATGGTTTTAAGAATTTTTTCCATTTATTAAACTTTTATTTAATGAATATAAATTTCCAAAGTACAGCTTATGGGTTACAATGGCTTCCCCCTCCCATAACTTCCCTCCCGCCCGCAACCCTCCCCTTTCCCGCTCCCTCTCCCCTTCCGTTCACATCAAGATTCATTTTCAATTCTCTTTATATACGGAATATCAGTTTAGTATATATTAGGTAAAGATTTCAACAGTTTGCCCCATATAGCAACACAAAGTGAAAAAACTGCCGTTGAAGTACTAGTTATAGCATTAAATAAGAGTGTACAGCACATTAAAGACAGAGATCCTACATAATATTTTTTTAAAATTAATTAATTTTCTATGCCATTTCCAATTTAACACCAGGTTGTTTTTTTCATTTCCAATTATCTTTATATACAGAAGACAATTCAGTATATAATTAGTAAAGACCTCATCACTTTGTACCCACACAATTACATGCAACTGAAAGACCACATTATAAAGAAATTGGGTACTATTTTAATTCTAAGAATTAATAAAGTAACCTAATATGCAGTGATGAAGTTAAGAATCCAGCAAAGATAAAAGTCTGCAAAATCTAAAAATGCATGTAGAGGATGGGCAATGGAATAGTAGTTAAGATGCCAGTTACGATTTCTGCTTTCCACATTGGAGGGTCTGAGTTCAGATTCAGACTCTGACTCCTGATTCCAGTTTACTGCCAGTATGGGCCTTGGAAGGCAGCTCAAGTATTTGGGTCCTTCCTGTCCATGTGGGAGATCTGGATTGAGTTCCCAGCACAGAGCTCTGGCCAAATACAGCCCTGACTGTTGCAGCATTTAGTAAGTGAGTCAAGAGATGTGAGCTCTCTTTCTTTTTCTTTCATTCTTCCCCACCCCCATCCCTTTGCCTATCAAACATGCCTGTAGAAATTCATGGTGAAATCAGTCTTTGGATTGATAGAAATTCTCCTGAAGAGATGCTTACATATTGACTTAAAAATGTATAATTGTAATCATATAAATGATCATATTTCATATTTCCCCTGTATTTTCCCTGTAGTATCACTGTAGTTTTACATCATTCAAAAGCTTTTTAGCATAGTGATTTTTTTTTCAGTGTAAAGCAAAAACATTCCCAAGTTATTCCTTAGGTTTCCATTCACCTCTTTTCAAATGATTCCCAGTCTTTACCTCATTTCTCTTAAAACTAGCATTTCCAACTAAGGTACAGAAAAGGGAAATCTTTCTTAAAATTATTTTATTTATTTTATTTGAGAGGCAGCGGTACAGAGACAGAGCGATCTTGCATCACTTGTTCACTCTCCAAATGACCACAGCAGCCAGGACTGGGCAAAGTAGAAGTTCATCTGGGTCTCCCATGTGGGTAGCAGGTCCCAAACACCTGGGGCATCAACTGATGCTCACCCAGGTGTGTGAGCAGGAAGCTGGATCAGAAGCAAAGCAGGGAGTGGCGCTGTGGCATAGTGGATGAAGCTGCTGATTGCGGTGCCGGCATCCTGTATGGGAACTGGTTCAAATCCTAGCTGCTCCTTCCAATCCAGCTTTCTGCTATGGCCTAAGAAGGCAGTAGAGGATGGCCCAAGTCCTTGGGCCCCTGTGCCTCTGTGGGAGACCTGGAGGAGGCTCCTGGCTCCTGGCTTCAGATCAGCACAGCTCCAGCCATTGTGGCCATTTGGGGAGTGAACCCACGGATGGAAGACCTCTCTCTCTCTGCCTCTACCTGTGTCTCTGCCTTTCAAATAAATAAATAAATATTTAAAAAAACTAATCAGGACTTAAACTGGCAGCCAGATATGTAACCTGCTGTACCACAGTGCCAGCCCAAAAGTAAAGTCTTGAAATGAGTCATGCATAGTTGTTCTACAATAGTATAGGCGCTGTGGCCTAACAGGTGGGGCCACCACCTGTGGTGTCGGCATCTCATATGGTCACTGGTTCAAGACCTGGCTACTCCACTTCTGATCCAGCTATGGCCTGAGAAAGCAGTAGAAGATGGCCTAAATCCTTGGGCCCCTACACCCACATGGGAGACCCAGAGGAAACTCCTGGCTCCTGGCTCTGGATCGGCTCAGCTCCAGCTGTTGTGGCCAATTGGGGGAGTGAACCAGTGGGTGGAGGACCTCTCTCTCTCTCGCTCTGCCTCTCCTCTCTGTGTAACTCTGACTTTCAAGTAAAATAAATAAATTTTTAAAAAAGTTCTGTTCACAGGCATTTGTGTGTGTATATATGTATATGTATATATACATATATATTTTATATATATGTATATACATATAAATGTATACCAAAATGGATTATATATTAAAAATAAAACATTTGGAAAGGGACTATTTAAATCAAAGTCATAGTACAATAAATTTGTGTTCTTATTACATAAATATTTGTATGTTGTTTATAATTCTTGATATGTTAAGACTTCAAGGATTTAGAAAGAATAATGTTTAATAATGTGTGATTGATATAATTACTGAACATTGATGGTAGTAAAGTTAGATATAAATTTCAGATTTTTTTCCAGTGTCAGCATTCTGTCTTATTACATTTTATTCGTATTTCCAGATAGATGCAAAAGCAACATTTTTGGTATAATCTTTTTACAGCATTAGTTCTCTCTTTTATAAAATGTTTTGGTTAAGTTTATCAGATTTAGGCATTTGAGAAAAAAGAATCTTAGAAGGCCTAGGATCTGAAAAGTGAAAATCAGCAATTCAAATCAATACAGGTTACCTGTAAATATCCTCACATAATATCTCAATAAGTTAGAAACTAGCATCAGGAAAACTCTTCTAAAGATGTTCCTTGGCTAGGTAGTCTAAAAGTCTAAAACTCTTAAACTGAATCACAACTTACATTATTTAGGAGAAAATGATTTGTAAAAGTCATTGGCCTTAAAGCTGTCAGTGTCAGAGTCCATGTTGGACTGAATGAAGGGCATCTCTCGCTGGTGCTCTTTCTAAGGCATAGTTAGTGACACCAGTTTGTTTTTAGCTTCCATCATGGCAGTTTATTAACAGAAAGCCATCTGGTGAGTCAGCAACCACAACTATCGCCTTGCCTGTGGGTGCTGTGTGAGCGTCTGGGGTGACGTCCTCAATCATACCCAAGGGGGCTGACTGGGCCCTAGGTCCAGGGGTCTTGGTTTTGTTTCCTCTTGTGGCCCAGAGTTTGATTTGTAGGGCAGTGATGCCTGACTGCTTGCAACTCTGGGCCACGTCTGGTCAGCCAACATGGCAGCATATGGTGAGGATTTATCTAGGTCAGCCTTCACCTTTGTCCCACCTGTCACTTGCCAAATGGTTTCCTTGACAAACAGTGACATGGACAAAGGTGTCATTGAAGGATGCAAAGAAGTGACAGATACCAAAGATACTCTCTCTTTCAGAAACCTGGTATCCCAGCTAATGACCTGTTATTTTCCTTCTCTTTGTGAGGTGTTACTTCTGTGTGTCTTCTTCAGACTCTACCACTGAATGAGAGGGCAAGGCCAAGACACCAGTTTTTACAAAAAGGAGTTCACTTGGGTGGCCAGCATAGGGCTCTTGCTCCAAACCACCTGTTTCCTTGTTGCTTAGGGAAGGCTTTGCCATAGGCACAGAACAGAAGCTGGGGGAAATTCAAGAGGAGTCTCAGGCTTTTCAGGAATGGCCTTGTATGTTTGTTCTGTGCACTGGAAGATTCCCAGGTGATCTGGTCTTGTGATCAGTGATAGCGTATCTTTGCATTGTTACACTTGGACACATCTGTCCTAGGAGATATTTTTGAAATAAGCAGCAATTGTCCTCTCAAAAAACAATTTGCATGTAGTTGGTGATATATAACAAAGTTGAAGAAATTGGTTTCTTTTTGCTGGCAGGGCAAGGGAAGGAACCTTATGAGGAAACCATTTTTTTTTTCCTTTTAAAGATTTTATTTATTTGAAAGGTGAAGTTATGGGGTATAGTTGGGGGGGTGGGAGACAGAGATCTTTCTTTGACTGGCTCACTCCCCAAATGGCCACAGTGGTTGGGCTGAGTCAGTCCAAAGCCAGGAGCCAGGAGCTTCTTCCCTGTCTCCCATGTGGGGCCCAAGTATTTGGGGCATTATGCAGAGAGCTTGATCAGATGTAGAGCAGCCAGGATTTGAACCAGCACCCATATGGGATGCCAGTGCTGCAGTTGGCAGCTTTACCCACTGTGCCACAATGCTGGCCTCACCTTTCATATTTTGGATGAGCCTCTTACAATATTACTTTATTAATTATTTTTTAATGTATTGATTTTTATGTATCTTTTTAGTGTTTTCCTTGTGCCAGAATCTTTTGAGGCTTGTCCAATTGAACCAGAGAGAGACATCCTCTCTCCAACCTGTGAGAGGCCTTTATATAAACAGGTAAATAAAGAAGAAAATGTTTCTGGCAACAAGCACTGCAGGTTCTTGAATAAGGGTAAAGGGACAGGTAGCACTGGCTGAAGACATGCTTTCAAGCAGCCACTTGCACAAATTTAACTGATATGTGCCATTTATGTAGATTGGGAGAGAGTAAGCCAGGGAGAACTTTTTTTAGATTTACTTATTTTGAAAGAATTCAAGGATCCTAGAGGTTGTTGGGGCAGAGGTTTCTATAAGGCTAATTGTTAGGTAAGGAGTCTTGAAGGTGGGCTGATGCTGTCATGGAGCCAATTTCTCTTTTCTAGAAGTTCTCATGGAAGATTGTGGCCATAGCTTTTTCTCTTTACAGTACCAAGGTGGATCCCAGGCATCTATTTTTGTTTGTTTTAGTTGATGGGCTTTTCTGTTTTGATCTTTGTGATACATAAGGATCTTCGTATAACCTTTTTTGTCTGAAGAGATGTTCCTCAGGATTTAACTTAATTAGCAGTTTTGTCACATCTGTTGATCCTTGGGAAATGTCACTGTACAGATGTTTCCCAAAATTAAACCTACATAGGTAACTTTGAGTAACTTATCCTATATGAAGCAAGTAGAAGAACAAGTTGTTTTTACCTTTTGAAGCTCTTGGAATTTTCCTCTCTCTCTTTGCTTCCCTAATTGAGCTGCAGCTGTCTCCTGACTCGACCTGATGCTCTGATCCTGTCTCATGCTGTTTCCTACCTGTACTTTCATTGGTATAGTATTAGAGTCACAAATGGTAATAATGAAATAAAACCTTCAGATAACCAGAATGACCAACCAAAGTGCCAACCAAGCCCCAAATTATTGTTTGTTCATGGAATCCTTCTTTGGCAGAGTTTTGAAGTGCTGATACTGACTGACTCTCCTTTTCCCTCTAAGCTGTTTAAAGTTCCCTAAAGTCTCATTATTTGCAAGACCATAAAAATAATTATTTCATTGTAAGATGATACAAATACATTAACAGAAGTTAAATTTCCATCAATAAATTTATGAAAAATATGCATTTTTTTAAAAAAATTTAAGTTATACAAATTTCATATATACAGATTTAAGGACATAGTGCCACTTCCCTCCTCTACCCTCCCTTTCAATTTGCATTTTTTGAAGAAATTTTTGAAGCCCTCACATATATTATGTCACTTAATATTTAAAAAAAGTATTCATCTTTGAAATATCAAAGTATTATTCCTTCTTAACTCCTTAGGTGAGTACAACAAAATCTATTTTTTTAAAGATTTATTTATTTTATTTGAAAGGCAGAATTACAGAAGGAGAAGGAGAGACAGATCTTCCATCAACTGGTTCACTCCCCAAATGGCCACAATAGCAGGAGTTGGGCCAGGCCAAATTCATCCTCCTCATTCTTCCCAGGTGGATTAGCAGGAAGCTGGATCAGAAGCAGAGCAGCCTGGAATTGAACTGGTGCCCATATGGGATGCTGGTTTCTCAGGTGGCAGTTTAACCCACCACACTACAGTGCCAGCCCCTACAGTAAAATCTTCCACTTCGTATTTCATATGTGAAATTATAATTTAGCACAATACCAAAATCATACTGTTGAGAGTGTAGTTCATCATTCTGAATTTATTTTAAATGGTTTTAAATGAATGTGTTTCTTTTTAAAAAAATATTTATTTTAATGTAATTGAAAGGCAGAATGACAGATTTTCCAACTTCTTATTCAGTCCACGAATGACTGTAACTGCTTCTGCTGGGCCAGGCCAGAGATAGAAGCCTGGATTTCCATCTGGGTTTTGGCAGTGGCTGTCAGGGTCAGGTCACAAACATTTGAGACAACACCTGCTGCCTCTAAAGGTGCATCAGCACAAACCTATATTGGAAGCAGAGCAGCTAGGACTTTGAGCCAGCACTCCAAAATGGCCTAGTTTTGCTCGGACCTCTGCACTGACCTGGGAGACCTGGATGAAGCTCCTGGCTTCTGGCTTTAACCTGGCCAAGCCCCAGGTGTTGCAGCCATTTGGGGAGTGAACCAGCAGATGAGGACCTCTCTGTCTCTCTCTGTCTCTCCCTCTCTCTCTCTCTGACTTTCAAATAAATAAAAAAATGAACCTTAAAAAATTTAAAACCTCTTTATTATAAAAATCCTCCCCACATTAGGTATAGAAGGAATATATATGACAGACCAGGTGTCCCAAATGGTAGCTTTACCTGCGGTACCACATTTCCCACCGTATATTCTTTTAGAGTAAAAAAATATATCTCCCTTTGGCTTCCATTAGATTCCATTCTAATTGCTTCTCAGCCTTTTGGCTAAGATAAGTGTAGATTCCATTCTAGTGATGGGTTATGAATGGCTGACCTGGTAAGGAAATTGATCAGAAAGTTAGGAATATTTCATTGAAGTACATAGATAATATGATGTGTGTTAATTTTGAATATTTTATTTATAATAGAAAATAAGGCCTATGAGTACATTAAAAGTAATTATTAACATCAATCAGAATATTTGAATTTCTGTCTTAGAATCTGATTATTTCATTCTCAATGTTTCTGACAAGTCACTCTTCATGAATGCAGTGATTCTCAGCTAGGACTGGGTTGCACTACCTCAGGGACATTGGAAGTCTGGGAGGGCCTTTTCAGTTATGGTAGTGTCTGGGGAGCACTCCTGGTGCCAAATGCTCATTATTAGTGCTCAAGGCAGTACTCACTGCCTGAGTTTCTTTTTGCTGGCCACAGTTCTTTACACATTCCGTGGGAGAATCTGTTTGCTTGCTTTTGTGAGCCCCTGGAAGATGCTTGCATTCCTTAACTAGAGGCTCTTTCCACCATCTCATTGTCCTTCTGCAGTCCAATGTTCCTCTGACCACAGCTGGCAAAGCTTCTTCACTTTTTTTTTTTTTTACAGGCAGAGTGGACAGTGAGAGAGAGAGAGACAGAGAGAAAGGTCTTCCTTTTGCTGTTGGTTCACCCTCCAATGGCTGCCGCGGCTGGCGCGCTGCGGCCGGCGCACCACGCTGATTCGATGGCAGGAGCCAGGTGCTTCTCCTGGTCTCCCATGGGGTGCAGGGCCCAAGCGCTTGGGCCATCCTCCACTGCCTTCCCGGGCCACAGCAGAGAGCTGGCCTGGAAGAGGGGCAACCAGGAGAGAACCCGGTGCCCCGACTGGGACTAGAACCCGGTGTGCCGGCGCCGCAAGGTGGAGGATTTGCCTAGTGAGCCGCGGCGCCGGCAAAGCTTCTTCACTTTTAAAGACTTCATGTACTGAGAATGGTCTTACCTACTTTATCTGGGTTAATTTTCTTATCCTAAGAACTTAGACACAATCGCACTTTCAGTCTGTTTTGCCACGTAAACTGACACATTCACAGGTTCAGGAGATAAAGACATCTTTGGGAGGAGGGCTGTTACAGGACAGCCTCAACATGCAAACAGAAAGGTGAGGGGGCAAAATCTGAGGCAACTGTTCCTCATTACTTCCAGGCTGATAAATTTGTGTTAAGTCCAGGGTAGTTATTTTGTACAAGAATTTTCTGAATTTCAACTAGATCTGTATAGTTATCTTATGATGTTGTACATTTGATTTTAAATGGAATCGTTTTGGGGCTAGCTTTGAGGCACGGTGGTTAAGCTACTGCTTGCAGTGCTGACATCCCATATTGGAGTGTTGATTTATGTCCCCTCTATAATTCTGCTCCAATTTTGGAAAATGGCCCAAGTGTTGGACCTGTGCCATATATGTGGGAGACCTGGATGGAGTACCTAGCTTTGGCCTAGCCTAGAACATCCTGTTGTGGCCATCTCTGTTCCATTTTTAATTTTTTTAAAGATTTACTTATTTATTTGAGAGGTAGAATTATTGACGGACTAGGTCTTCCATTTGCTGGCTCACTCTCCACTTGGCCACAATGGCCAGAACTGGGCCAATCCAAAACCAGGAGTCAGGAACTTCTTCCAGGTCTCCCACGCAGGTGCAGGGGCCCAAGTATTTGGCCATCCTCCACTGTTTTCCCAGGCCATTAACAGAGGACTGGATCTGAAGTGGAGCAGCTGGTACATGAACTAATGCCCATATGGGATACTGGCGCCGCAGGCCGAGCCTTAGCCTTCAGCTTCGTGCTGCTGGACGGTGCCCGCGGAGGCCTGCCCTGGGCCTTCACCACCTGCGTGAGCAGCTACCTGCCCAACATGGTGACTGAGATGCTGCACGACAGCGGCGCGTGAGGGCTGCTGCTGCGCCGCATGGGAAACATGTTCATGCTCCTGCTGGTGCACTACGCATTCTACCTGCTGGTGGCCCCGAGCTGCCCCTACCAGGTGTGTGGGCCGCCTCTGTACGAGCTCGGCGTCATTGCCGAGGCCTGGCCCTCCTGCACCATGCGTGAGACCCAGGCGGGCCCCGCGGCCACGCGACAGGTTCCGAACAGCAGCGGTGGCGAGGCCTGGGCACCCCTGGGCTTGCCCGCCTGCAGTTCGAGGCGTGGGCGTGTCCCGGCCTGTGCAGTGACACCTGCAGAGTGTTCAGAGACCACACCAGGGCTTCCACGGGAGTGGACTAAGCCGGAGCCTGGCCACTCCGCCACCCGGTGGTCACCACATCCGCAGGCTCAAGTGTATGTGGAGCCCAAGCGCTTCCTCTACTACCTGGGCTACGGCGAGCGGCTGCACACGTCTTTCCCACTGAGCTCCCTGCGGCCCAGCCTGGTGGGTGCCTGGAGGCTGCTGGAGGCCATCTTCCTGGGCTGGACACTGAGGCCCGGGGGTAGCCGCAGTCCGCGCCAGCTGCTCCTGTGCTACTGGAAGATGCGGCCCATGTTCCGGAAGCCGCTTGCGAACCACACACGGTGCCCCTACGGCTCACTTCTCCGGATGCACTGCCTGCTGTGGGGGCCGGCCATGCAGGTATGGTCCCCAAGGCCAGCCGCTGACCCCCAGGAGGACACGGGCTCCCGGCGCCTGGCGCATGGTGCGGCTCCTGCAGCAGCACAGCAGCCCGTGGCAGGTGCACGCGTTCCTGCGGGCCTGTCTGCGCCGCCTGGTGACCCCCTCCCCCCGGCCTCTGGGGCTCCAGGCACAACAAGCTCTGCTTCCCAAGGAATACAAAGAAGTTCATTTTGCTAGGGAAGCATGCCAAACTCTCCCTGCAGGAGCTGACCTGGAAGGTGAGGGTGCAGGACTGCACCTGGCTGCTCGTGAGCTCAGGTGAACGGACGTTGGCCAGTGCCAAGCCGGGAGCTGAGGGGGTGGTGGGTAAGGCTGCCCCACGCCCCCTGGACTGGAAGGTCACCTGCTGATGGGGTGGGGTGGGGGATGTCAGGTCATGTGCTGGGCAGGGGAGAGGAGCGAGGTTAGACTTCCTGTGAGTGCTGCCCAGGAGGAGGGAATGGGGCTCCTGCCCTGGCTCGCTGGGTGGCTGAGCCAGCGCCCCCATCATGTTTCCCATTTGAGCTCCAGGGGACTGTGGCAGTGTCTCTGCCAGTGCAGGTGCCCCCTCCTGGGCTGTTCCTGGATGGGTGGGGCTTGAGCCAGATGGCAGCCTCCCTAGGGACCCGATGGGAAGGGCTTGTGGGGGTGGATGCCCTGCCAGGCTCCCCAAGAAACCAGGCCAGTGATGGAGATATGCGGTGACCACTCTGTCCTTGTGTCGTGGAAATGCCCCCACAGTGGGAGGCGTGACATCGGCCCCGGGCACCCCCAACACTGCTCTGTGCACCCACCCGGACATTGTGTGCTCAGGCAGTGGCCACTCTACTGCCTTCGCAGAGGGATCAGGGATGCCAGGGTTGGGGATCTGCCTCCTGCCAGGCCAGCTGGCCTCCTGCTGCATGGGGCATGATGGGCCGGCTTTCCCAGTGTGGGCTGTGCATGGGAGAGGTGGTGCTGCTGGTGCTGGCCTGTTTCTGGTCCCTCTCGCTGCAGGTGTGGGGACCCTGTCTCCCTCGCTCTGTCCGCGGCATTGGCCTGATGGCCTTACCCAGGCCGCTGTGTGCGGCTCTGTGTCTGGCTCAGCCTCCTGTCACCCCTCCCCCATTGCCCTTTGACCTTCAGAATGACTGAGTTCTGTTGTCCCCATGGGGTCCTCTCTGTTGAGCCTTTGTTTTGAATTTCAGTGATTTCTGTTTATCTTCTTCCTAATGCCTTTTTCCGGCTTTCCTGTCATTCTGTATAAACTTCTGATGGTGGATGTGTGGCTGTGATGCATTAGCCTCTAAGTACTGCTTTGGCTGCACCTTGTGTAGTAATATGCAGTTATTTTGATATCAGTTGCTTTTTAAAAGATTTGATTTATTTTGAAAGAGAGGAAAAGAGAGAGAGAGCTTTCATTTGCTGGTTCACTCCCCAGATGGCTGCAACCACCCAGGCTGGGCCAGGCTGAAGCCAGGAGCTTCCTCCAGGCCTCCCACATGGGTGCAGGGACCCAAGCACTGGGGCCATCTTCCACTGCTTTCCCAAGAACATTAGCAGGGAGGTGGAGCAGCCAGGACTGGGCCCGGCTCTCACATGAATGCCGGCGTTTCACGCAGTCCTTTAACCTGCAACTCCACAGCACAGGTTCCTCTGTGGTGACTTCTGAGGTGGCGGACCCCACATGAACCATGAGGCCTGGGTGGTGTCCTATGGCTCCTGCGCCAGGCTCCCGAGGGTCAGCTCTGCCTGCTCAGCATGGTCAACTGCAGGGGTGATGTGGGGTGGTGAGTTCTCAGTCTCCACACAGGCGCGTGGTGGGACCCTCGGCCCTAGGGGCCATCTCCTGTGCCCTGCCACCTCCTGGCTCAGCTGACGGCTCCACAGCGCTGTCCTCGGCTGGGTGTTTTCCTGCGGTGCCATTTGCTCCTGGATTTTTACTCTGCCGGGTTCCTTGGTTTAGCTGGTGCTCAGCCACACACACGGGTGAGGTTTCCATTACTTCCAGCCCACTGGATGGCGTTTAGGGAGAGGCTGGCCTGAGTGTGCTTCTCATTTCCTTGAGAGTCAGAGACTGTGAGACAGCGTCCGTCCTCTGGCTCACCACTGAAACGCCTGCAGCGGCCCCCAAGCCAGGAGCCAAGAGTGGCCTCCAGGTCCCCAGCACCGTCGTTGCTGCCTCCTTGGTGTCCCTGTTCCCCAGGCTTTGCCGTCTTCTGCCTTCAGGTCCTTGTAAGCCACCTGTGGGTGGCTGAGGGCATTAAACCCGGCCCAGTGCTGTTGGCTCTCCAGACCAGGGACCTGGACTCTGGCCGCTGTCCCTGCTCGCCCAGCCGCCATCCCCATGGTCAGGGTCTGCCCCGCTCCAGCCCCTCCCCAGTTTCTCTTGAGCCAGTTATTGGTGGGCCCTGAGTTGCCTGCGATGTCTGATGCCAGGGCCCCCAGGGGTCCAGCCATGTAACCACACTGTGTGTCCCGCCAGCCCCTGGTCTTCCACCCGTAGGCTGTGAGTTTGACACTGCACGTGGGAGCCCTTTCCATGTTGTCTGCTCTGCGTGCCAACCCGAGCGTTGCCCGTGAGCCGCATGTGCAATGGGGTGCCAGGGGCTGGCACACGTGCAGCAACATGTTCACCAAAGCCAGGGCAGCCAGCTCAGGACTGCAGGGCCCCTCGTGCCCTGCACTCCCGCCATGGCTGCCTTGTGAGGGTGCACATGCGGGGTCTGCCTCATTCCAGGGCGTGGCCACATCCCGACCATGGAGCACAGACTGAGGGAGGGGATCCTGGCTAGGTTCCTGTTCTGGCTGCTGGATACTTATGTGGTGGGGCTGCTCAGGTCCTTCTTCTACGTCATGGAGACCACATTCCAGAAGAACCAGCTCCTCTTCTACCGCAGGAGCGTCTGGGCTGCAAAACGTGAGCATCAGGTACCACGTGTGGTGTCTGTGTCCCGGCTCCCCACAGGCTGTGAGGCCCCATGCTGGCCCGTGGAGGGGAGGCCCTGTGCTGGCCCACGGTAGCCCTGTGCTGGCCTGCAGACACCCTGTGCTGGCCCGTGGCCCTGTATGCTCATGCTTGGGCTCAGTCCCCTCAGGGTGCTTCTGAGGGACTTGGGTCATGAGTCTCAGAGACCCTTCCTGCATTGACACCTGGGGGTACAGGCATCCCCTCTGGATGACCTTGGTGGGGGTGGCATCAGGGGATGGGGCCTGAGTGACGGAGATGCTGGCTCCTGGTTCTGCTGAGTCAGACTGAGGGATCAGGACTGATTATGCCGAGTCATGCCAGGTGTGGAATGGGAGCCTCAGACCCCCATGTGGGGGTTCCTGGGAGGTGTCTGTGGTGGGCAAGGGCATCTGTAGGCCCCACCCCACCCCGCAGAGTATGCTGTGTCCACAGGGACCAAGGTTCCTTGACCCCAGCCCCGGGGCGTGTTGCAGGCAGCACCTGGAGTGGGTGCAGCTGTGGGAGCTGTCGGACACGGAGGTCCAGCAGCAGGCCAGGTCAGCCCTGACCCTGTCCCTGACCCCAGCCCTGGGCGTGTTGCAGGCAGCACCTGGAGTGGGTGCAGTTGCAGGAGCTGTCAGACACGGAGGTCCAGCAGCAGGCCAGGTCAGCCCTGCCCATGGCCCTGAACCCCTCTGACCCCAGCCCTGACCCCAGCCCCAGATGTGTTGCAGGCAGCACCTGGAGCAGGTACAGCTGCGGAAGCTGTCGGATGCAGAGGTCCAGCAGCAGGCCAGGTCAGCCCTGCCCATGACCAGACTGCGCTTCATCCCCAAGCCCAGCGGACTGCAGCCCATTGTGAACCCGAGCTCTGTGGTGGGAGTCAGAATGTTCCGCAGGGAGAAGGTGACCTGGCCTCCATCTTGCCCCACACAAAAGCTCACAGGCTTGTGCCTGTGTGCCCAAAGATGGGTCCTGCTGTGAGTGGATGAGGAGCTGGGGGAGGTGCCCAGCTGGGCCTGGGAGCCCACAGAGGGCAGCTGGCCAGGTCCCTTGGAATCCTGCCGTGGCGCCACATGGAGGGGAGGGAAGAACAGCTGTCACTGCCCCCTGAGGACTGCAGGACTCATCTCATGGCTCCCCCTGCCCCCCGTGGCCCTTTCTGTGGTTTTGCCCCCATGGCTGCTGGTGCCTCTGCCACGGTGGGGTGATTTTGTCATCAGTTAATGTTGCTGCGGTCACTCCAAGGACCTAGCCTCTGTGTGTGGGGGGGGTGCTGTGGACCCCAGCCCCAGGCTACTGCTCAGCTGGAGGTGGATGGATGCCTAGCATCCCTGAGGATCACATGTGTTGCCGGGTGAGGGTTCCTGGGGTGCAGTGACAGGAACCCTGAGGAGCCCGGCCAGTGGGCTGAGGGCCGGCTCTGCATTGGGCTCTCCCAGGACCCTGGGAAGCTGGGTGGGCTTGTGGCTGCCTGCCCTCTGCAGCCCCCCTGAGGCTGCATCCTGTGTGCCCCAGGCCCAGCCCTGGACCTTGCACATCAGGACGCTGTTCAGTGTGCTCAACTACGAGCGGGTGCAGCGGCCCAGCCTGCTGGGTGCCTCTGTGCTGGGCCTGGGTGACGTCCACCAGGAGGCCCTGGAGGCTGCAGCTGACCCGGCCCTGACCGCAGACTTTAAGACCATCCTGGACTGAGGCTGGAGGAGCTGGGCACATTGGTGTCGGGGGGAGGGGTCATCTGTGACACAGGGCAGGGCCTGTCCTTGGGGCCTTCTTCCTTCAGGTCAGTCCCCTCCCTGCTGTCCTCAGCAGGGGAGCAGAGCCCACCACGAACAGCCAAGAAGCAGCTCGTGGGAAACCTGGTCATGGGCTGTGGGCCTGTGAGCATGTGCCCCACCCTGGGCCTGCTCATCACCCCCAAGTGATCCAGGGCTGCCGAGGGAAACCCTGTGCTGTGTGCTTGGTTAAGCTGCCCAGCTTGAGTGAGGGGAGACCCCAGGGTACTGACCCACATGTACCTGGGAGCAGCAAGCCACCCACCCCCTCACCCAAAGTCCAGGCTGAGTGTCCCTGAGCCAAGGTGTTCACTGTGCAGCTCCGCCCAGGCCTCCCCTTGCCCCGTCCCTGCCTCCATCCCTGCAGTGGTCCTCTGGAGCCAGTGTCTGGCACAGTGTGTGTGGACTCCCCTCCTGTCCTCAGATGCCAGGGCAGGACACGTGGCTGCTGTGGGGGAGTCTTGTTCACGTGCTGGAGCCACGTATCTGTCAGTGTGGCACTGCCTAGTGCCTGACAAGGATGAGTAGGGAGCCCCCTTCCCCAGGCAGGCCCCAGCATACAGGGGGCCTGATGTGACCTGAGGACCCTACTGAGAGCAGGAAGGGCAGTGTTGTGGGGGGGATCTTGGTGAAGGAGTGGCCTCAGCCAGAGGTGTGGCTTGGGCAGCCTGAAGCCTGGCAGAGCAGGCACCTGTGTGACATTTCAGCTGCTGTGAGCAATTCCAGAACCTAACGGGATATCACAGATGGGGTCATGGACATGGACCTTGGACAGGGCTCCTGGCGCCTCGTGCCAGGTTTTATGGCATGGGATGTGCCCCTTTGCTGCTGCATTCAAAAGATGTCATGGTGACTAAGCTGATGTGCCCAGGGGACTCCAGACCATCCTGGTGACTAAGCTGACATGCCCAGGGGGACCCTAGACTGTCCTGGTGACTAAGCCAACATGCCCAGGAAGACTCCAGACCATTCTGGTGACTAAGCCGATGTGCCCAGGGGAACCTAGACTGTCCTGGTGACTGAGCCGACGTGCCCAGGGTAACCTAGATTGTCCTGGTGACTGAGCCGACGTGCCCAGGAAGACTCCAGACCATCCTGGTGACTAAGCCGACGTGCCCAGGGGACTCCAGACTATGGTGACTAAGCTGACATGCCCAGGGCAGCCCAGACCATCCAGGTGACTAAGCTGTTGTGCCCAGGGGAACCTAGACTGTCCTGGTGACTAAGCCAACGTGCCCAGGGCACCCCAGACCATCCAGGTGACTAAGCAAATGTGCCCAGGGGAACCTAGACTGTCCTGGTGACTGAGCTGATGTGCCCAGGGGTCCCCAGACCTTCCTGGTGACTAAGCTGATGTGCCCAGGGGACCCCAAACCATCCTGGTGACTAAACTGACTTGCTCAGGGGGACCCCAGACCATCCTGGTGACTAAGCCGACGTGCCCAGGGGACCCTAGACTCTGGTGACTAAGGCAACGTGCCCGGGGGACCCCAGACTATCCTGGTGACTAAGCCGACATGCCCATGGCGACCCCAGACTGTCCTGGTGACTAAGCCGACATGCCCATGGTGACCACAGACCATCCTCGTGACTAAGCTGATGTGCCCACGGGAACCCCAGACCATCCTGGTGACTAAGCCGATGTGCCCATGGGGAACCCCAGGCCCTGCTGTACTGTCACTCAGGTTCTCAGGCTTCAATGATTGCCGAACCTTGGAAAAGCTGAGCTTTCATAATTCACAGATATATTGGTTCATTTAAGAGCAACAGGGAGGGGGAGAGAGCTCCCATTCATCTGTTCCCCTGGTGGCTGCCTCAGCCAACACTGAGCCAGGAGCTCCATCCGGGTCACCCACATGGGTAGCAGGGGCCCAGGTGCTTGGGCATCCTCTGCTGTCTTCCAGGGCCATTAGGGAGCTGGGTGGGAACAGGGCAGCCAGGACTCCATCCAGTGCCTACAGGGGATGCAGTGTTGAGTGACCACTTTGCGGACACAGGATCCCTACAGGTGAAACGGCATCAGCCTCTTTGCTGCCCAAGCTCTGGCCTTCGCAGTGAGCAGCTCCTGACAGGGGTGGAACCCCCAGGGGACTGGCTCACTGGTCTCACCTGTGGGGGCTGCTGTTACTGTGAGGGATAGCACCCCCCCAAAAAACAAGATGGCTATGCCCTGCTCCCCAGCGCCCCCTGCTGGTCGTGCTAACTGTAGTCCCCCATCTGGTGACCTTGTGGTGGTGGTGGCCCTGTCTGCCCCTGCTGGCTGTTGCCCATGAACACGGTGTCCAGGAGGGGTGTCCAGGAGCCCCTCTGTGGACTTCTCTGTTCTGGCCACATAAGGGCAGCATCTGCTCCTGTGCCAGCCCCTGCCAGTCAGGGATTTCACATGGAAGGCTCATGCCCATGGGGGTGTCATGCTGGTCAACCATTGCCCTCTGCAGCCCCTGGGCCATGTCCACATTCACATGAGTGTCCATTTGTGCACACATCCATGGCTGAGTTTTCTGGAGGCTGGATGTCCATTGGGTCTCTGTCCCCATGCCCCACCCCTTCCCTCTTGGCCACTGAACCAGGGCTCCAACACCACCACTGCCAGCCCCCGAGGGCCCCTCCAGACCAAGCTCCTGGACACAGGGTGGCCAGGCGAGGTGTGGTCAGGAAGGGCAGGCCTGGAGCCGTTCAGGGCAGTGGTAGGGTTTGCAGGCGACAACAGCAGTGTCGGGATAGTGTTGCCCTCACTTCCCAGCCCTGTGGGGGCCCTGCCTGCACTGTCCATTGTGCAGAGGGCAGGTCATGAACCACGAGGTCTCTACAGCATATAGGGGGGCTAGCCAAAGGGACCCCACAGGGCAGAACTGAGAGTGGGCAGATGCCTGTGGGTCCCGCGAGCTCCTGTCCCCTTGGCTGTCTGCTCAGAGCTGCTGTCAGCAGTGATGTACAAGCTAGCAAGACAGGGCTGAACTCTGGTATGCCCCTTGTAGTATGGGCTCCCCTGTGTGACACCCCATGCTCACCGCCACCTGTCTCAGCATGGCGTGGGGAGGGGGTATCATGATGGAGGGCTAAGTGCCAGCCTTCCCCACTGTGGGCTCAGATGTGCACTGAGCTCTGGGGCTGAGGGGGTGTTTAGCTCTCAGATCTTCTGCAGCCGGGCCTTGGTCACACTTGTGGTGGCAAGAGCTGCTCCCAGCACAGATGCTCCTTAGGTGATAACACACACATGCCTTGCCAGGTGCCTCAGGCAGTGTGGCCAGCTGTGTGTTCCTTCAGGGCACCGGGAAAAGGCTAGGGGCTCTGTGGGTACTGGTCTGGCAGTGTGAGGCTGGGGTCTGTGGTCAGAAGGAAGTGTGGGTGGGGTGGGCAGGTGGGTGCTGACTGCCTGGGTGCTTGGTGGGGGAGGGCAGCTGGTGACCGGGAGGGAATGGCCGAGAGGCCCCACGGTAGGAACTCTGACTTCAGCAGCCTCTGCCCTCGAGCATGGGCGCTGACCCTGGCAGTGTCTACCAGAGTCCTCCCTGGCTGGGCTCCCAGCACCTGTGCGTCCCCCTCACGTGTGTGCAGATGACCTCTTCCCCCTATCCTGAGCTGGACTTGGCTGTGCAGGGCCTGGCCTGCCATCAGCACACCTGCCCTTTGTCCATCACCACAGCTTGAGGCTGTGTGGGCAGCACTGACGCAGAGGGTCTCCTATGGCAGCCAGGACCTGGGTGTGCCACTGGGTGGACTCTGCCTCCCATTTGAGGGCAGAGTGGACCCTGGATAGAGCAGGCCTAAGACATGGGGAGCCAAGGGTCCTGCAGAGTCGGTGGGAGGGTGTGATGAGGTCACCCACGGCCATCCCTGCCCTTTAGTGGGCCCTGCTGTCTTGCAGCCTCAGGCTCCTGTCCAGCCATGTGACCTGCTGCTGCCTCCTGCACTTGGCCTCCAGCTGGGCCAGTGCAACGCCCGGGACCCACAGAGCAGGCAGCAGGGACAGGAGCATGCATATGGCTTGCACCCAGCCAGGGTAGTTTCTCCTGCCTGGAGGGGAACTGCTCCTGCAGGGGGTGCAAGAGAGAGAGCTCAGCCTGGAGGGGGCAGACCCTGGGCCCCAGACCCCAGGCCTTGGGCAGAGCAAGGCTGACCCGACCACCTGTGCACGGAGGCAGCCCCAGCTCCTCCCTGGGACTACAGGAGGGCAGCATCCTGGGTGGGTGCTCAGGGATGAGGGAGCTGGGGCTTGAGGCTCCCTCTGGGTGGAAGCCCTCAGGGCAGGCAGGGGCACGTGGTCCCCACCCACTGGCCTCCAACACTTGTGGACAGGTGAGGTGTGGTCTGAGACCCCAGGAATAAAGCAGAAAATTCTCACTTCCCCCAGGCGGACCCTGAGGGGTTCTGGTGCTCACTCTGGGAGGGGCGGCCCAGGCCAGGTGTTGCATGGTCCCCTGTGTGGACCAGGCAGGGAGTAACCCTTCTCCAGTCTACCTCCCAACCTCTCCCAGACACTGGAATTGTTGCTTCCCTGGCTGCCTGTCCCCACAGCAAGTGGAAAGTGTGGGCTGGAAGGACCGATGTCTCCAGGGTCTGGACACTGCTCTGAGGCCCTTGAAAGGCTCTAGTCCTACCAGGGTTGCCCTGCGGGTCACTGTGGCCCCTTGATCCCCATGGGAGGACCTACGTGCTGAGGGTTCCAGGCCTGGTAGCTCAGCATCCTCTGGGCCAGCAGGATGAGGTAGGCCAGGAAGGCACTCAGGAGGAGCAGGGGGCTGGCCACGAGCCACAGCGCCCGTCAGTAGAGGCCTGGCCACGGCCCCATTATCTACACAATGTCATCAGAGAACCTGCACAGACGCTGGGCTCAGCAGCACTGCGGGACCCTCCCCACCCCCCAGGTTCCCCGTGGACCTCAGCTCAGTGCCGCAGGCTGTAGGTGTAGATGACCCTCACCACCTCGAAGAAGGCAGAGACTATGAGGTTTAGGGAGGCTGCATAGCTGTTGAAGATCTCGAGACAGTAACTTCTGGACTGCAACATGAAGCAGGTGGCCGAGAGCAGGCAGGCCAGACAGGTCAGCCCTGGGGTGCAGGTTCTGGGTGGGAGGCCTGCACCTGCCCCTTTCCCCCACCCTGCCCCTCCTGCCAGAGGTGGGTGAGAGCTTGGCCTCAGCAGGCCACGGTCAGGGCAGGTCCACCTGTGTCCTGCCCGGAGCCGCTGGGCTGTCCTAGGGGAGCAGGCTAGCCCAGGGCCCCTGAACTCTGTATGGGAGGCAGCAGGCATCCCTATGACTGAGCTGTGCACTCACCTGTGAGGGCCTCCTTGGGGATCCCCGTGGGGATGACCCCCATGTCCAGGAGCAGCGTGATGATCCCCTCCATGTTGCTGAATATGGCCGAGAGCCCCAGGGTGAAGAGTAACCTGAAGAAGAGCACGGCCCACATGGGCGCCCCCAGAATGTGCAGCATGGCCTCCGTGAATATGATGAAGGCCAGACTGGGCCCGAGGCATTCTGCAACTGGGAGCCCGCGGTGTGCCATGAGTGCAGGTCATGTGAGCGCCTGCATGGATGCCATGCCCACCGCCCCTCCTGGAGGCTCCAGGCACTCTGCAACCGGAAGCCGTGGTGGGCTACGTGAGTGCCTGCATGGACGCTGCACCCACTGCCAGGTGCTCTGCAACCCAGGAATGGTGGGCCATGGGAGCAGGCCACTGATGCGCCTGCATGGACACTGTGCACACCGCCTCTCCGGGAGGCTCCAGGTGCTCTGCAACCGGGAACCCATGGTGGGCCACTTGTGCAGGCCACAGATGCACCTGTAGGGATACCATGCCCACCATCCCTCTGGGAGGCTCTAGGTGCCCATCAGCCTGGCCCTGAAGCCACCCCACTGGACAAGGGCTCCACTGGACTCTGGCAGGCTCGCAGCCCTGTGGCCTGACCCAACGCCTGGGGTGGCCCCGGCAGCCCTGTGTGCACTACCTTGTCCAGGTGGCAGACCCTTGGGGCAGCAGGGCCAGCCTCTCTGGCTGTGTAGCGTTGAGCTGCGTGAGGACGGCCTCGTCGCTGGCCCTGGAGATGTGCTGCTCTGGGAAGTCGAACTCATCGAAGAGGCCCAGGATGTTTCTGCGGGGACACGGGGTGAGACTGTGGGGCCTGTGCTGCCACCACTGCCCAGGCCAGCAGATACGTCCAGGCACAGGGCCCACAGCACCCTGGGGGCCTGGCCTGCCCACCCCTATGTTCCTGAGGGTGACCTGCATGCATTCCTGCTCCAGGAGGGGGTGGCCTCATCCTGCATGCCCCAGGCTGGCACAGGGGCATCAGTTTCTGCAGCTCAGCTGAGGTGCCCAGCCCCCCATTTTCAGGACTTGAGGGTCAGGCACTCTGGGGCTGGGAACCCCCACCCCATGACCTGAGAGCCCCCGTCCACCCACACTCGGCATCGCGCGGCTCCCGAGGTCAGCCTTGGGGCTCACTGTCCACACAGTTGCTCCTGTCACCCTCCTGCACAGTCCACTGAGCTCTGATCTGGGCATTGAGTCTCCCAGCCAGGGGCCCAGCGAAGCCCAACCCTCCCATGTCAGCTTCCTGGGTCGCTCAAGTGCATGTCTTCCACAGGTTTGCTGTGTTCTGTCAGCAGCTGGTCAGGCTGCTCAGAAGGCCCCACATCAGGTGTCCTAAGTGCGGGAGGCTGGGATGTGCCTCACAGAGGAAGCCACGTGTCAGGTGGGCGCCAGGCATGAGTGATGGTGCCATTGACCACACTCAGTGTAGGGGTGTTTGTGCCTTGTATGATGCAGGGTCTCACACAGCCATGCAGAGCAGGGCCAAGTACAGCAAGGGCAGGAAGCGCAAGCCTCATCCTGATGCCCCAGGTGCCCAGCCCAGCCCAGCCCCCCCAGTGTGGGGTACGGCCTCCGGAATGGGAGCCCCAGTCCAGCACTCCCTCACCAGTGTCGGCAGAGACCCCGGGAGTGGGAACCCCAGCCCAGCACCCTCTAACCCAGAGTCGGCAGAGACCCTGGGAGTGGGAGCCCTGGAACATAGAGAAGCAGCTTTGCACAGTGCAGCATGGCCACCACTTGCTATGCTCCATGGAAACCCAGGAGTCCGGCTGAGACATGACAGGACCCTGTCCTTAGGATCCAGGTGAAGGAGCTGGAGAAGCCCCTCATGCACTGGTAAGGGTGGTGCTGAGGTGAGGCACACACATGTGAGGCACAAATGAGGTGCACATGAAGCACACACACACGTGTGAAGCACACACACGCTCACACAGTGTTCCTGGGGCATCGGCTGGCCTGTCCTCTGCCTCCTCCCTCTGAATGGTGTGGGGTCGGCACAGATGCCACCCATTGGCTCTGCATGTGGGGGCCGTCCTGGGTGCTGACGGGTTCAGCAGGACCCGTGGGGTTCTGCCCCACCCACTGGGTGCCTGAAGCCCCCTCCGGGTATGCGTACTCTGCAGGGGCGGAGCTCCCTGTGCCAGAGGCTGCAGCCCACCCAACACACTGAATGAGATGTGTCTGGATGGCCGGGCGGAGGGCCTCAGGGTCGTTCAGGCAGCATAGGCTTCCTGGGGCTGCCATAGGGCTGTGCACTATGCATGTCTCAGAGCAGAGACATTGGGAAGTCCTTGGGAACACTGGCATGCCTCCCCCACCCCTGCCCATGGCGTGGCCCGGCCTCACCGGTCCAGGCACTGCCTGTGGTCTGTGGTGGCCTTGAAGCCCATGATGGAGAAGATGGCAACAGAGGCATACAGGGAGATCATCACCAGGGAGATGACCATGGCGTCCTCACAGTTGTTCCTGCACAAGGGGGCACTCAGGGCCTCGGAAGGGCCCCCACCCACTGAGCCTGGGCCCCTCCCTACTGCCTTGCTCCACTCCTTGACTGTTTGTGGAAAGGCTCAGAGCTGTACTCAGCACTGTGGGCCCCAGACCTGCCCCAGGCCACAGTCAGGCTGGGCACACACAGCAGCCCCTGGAACAGACAAGCTAGGTGGAGCCCATCCCAGGCCAGCAGGTCCCACAGCACCATCCCCATCTCAGCCCCAGCTGGCTGGCACCGCATCACCAGGGTGCCAAGCAAGCTAGGGCAGCTGCCCACCTGGGTGGGTTGTAGCTGGCAAAGGCGATGTGTCCACCGAAGGCCAGGGACAGGGAGAAGATCTGGGTGGCTGCATCCAGCCACACCCACAGGTTCTGGAGAATCTGCATCTGGAACATGAACACAGCAGATGCTGTTCCAGAACGTTCCCTGGCCCTTTTGGGTCACACCATAACCAGGTGTGACCTGTACAGATTCTAAGAACTGTTCAGGACTTTGTGCCAGGAGAGAGATTGCTTGGCCTGGCAGCTGACACGGCTCCCCTGTTCTGTGATGCAGCCAGCAAACTGTGGCTTCATCAGACCCATGGCAAAGTGTGGCTGGCACTCAGTGGTGGGGCCTAGAACCAGATCTGAGCTGACTCTGACCCGGGTATGCTCCTTGCCCTCTCCCACGTGTGGCTTTGGCCATGTGAGGCCCCTGGGCAGGGGTGTTTGCACCCACTGCCCCATTTGCCCACTGCTGGGTGTCTGGGCAGACAGCCTCATGCCCAAGTGTGCAACTGACTCCTGGTGGCGGTCAGCAGCCTTGGAAACCCACTTGGGATCCTGGAACAATGGAATGGTCTAGAAGTGCTGCAGGCTCTTGAGTAGAAGCCCCTTGGTCCTGTGTGCCACACCTGCTGGACACTTCTGCCCCAGGTGACAGCTGATTCCTGCCAGCCCCCCCCCCACGCTCCCACCTTGTCAGCACCTGGACTTCCTGCAGGTGCACCAATCCACACACCCCAGACCAAAGTCTTTGCCCCAACCCTGCTGAGACCCCGAGGCCCTCCTCCCTTGTCCACTGGGTGCCCCCTGCCACCCCTCCACTTATGTTGGGGGTGAAAAGGTAGCGGAGCCCGTGCGTGACACCGGGCAGCATCAGGCCTCTGAAAATGAAGGTGGTTAGCACCAAGTAAGGGAACAGGGCCGTGAAGTAGATGACCTGGGGGAGATGCCAGGTCAGATGCACAGTGGCCCTGCAGGAGCGAGGCAGGGGCCTTGCCCCATTGTGACCACTCACGTGGCCCAAGGTACCACACAGGCATGGCGCTTTGTGTCAAGCTCTGAAGGTGTATGGTCACACAGGCCCCGTGTGTCTGTTAAGGTGGGCATCAGCACTTGGGACAGGCAGGCCCCCTCCCCCCACCCCAGGCTGCCCCTCATCCTGCCTTAGGTCCTCCTGTGTACACCTCAGGCTCTCAGCCCAGCCCCCTCTTTCCCCTGTCCTGGTGGCTCCCAGTCAGCGGTGGGCCAGGGCCGGCCCCACATCCCCACACAGACCAAAGCCACAGGGCCTCCCCAGCGCATTCCTAACAGAATGATCTGTGAGAGCCACAGGGTCTGGTCACTGGCTCTGTCCTCTGAGCCTCGTGGGGAAAGGGTCAGGCTGGTGGCTGCTGGATTGTGTGGGCCACCCTGGGGCAGGGGGTGTGAGGAGCCCTGGCCATGCCATGAGTGTTCAACACCCCCAACCCGTGTGCCCCAGCGGCTCCAAGGGAAGGCCCTGAGAAGCCAGTTGCCTGTGAGAGAAACCAGTGTCTGCTCTTTATCACATGTTTTAAGTAAGTGTAAGAACATGGCCAAGGCTTGGAGAGGAGTGGAAGGGAAGGGGGGGGGCTGTTCCTAGAGGACAGTGCATGCAGGCCACTGCACATGGGGCACGTGTGTCACCTGAAGATGGCCTGTGACAGGCCCTGAGATCCGGTACCAGCCAGTGGGCACATGGCCTTGGCCAGGAGATTCGGGTGCAGACCCCATGCATTGTTGACTTGGTGGGGCCCAGGGAGGTCACGGCAGGGTTTCGAGGGGTGGTTCCAGCAGGAGCACGGGTTCTGAGAGCTGTGAGCCCCCTGTGTCTCTGCCCCCGGGGTGGTCCCTCACCACCACCCTGCAGCTGCCCGGCTGCCTGAACTGAAGGCGCTACCCATCTTGGAGCCTGAACCTCCAGACCGTGAGCTACATGTGCCCTCCTTCCTGGTGAAGCTCTAGGATCCAGCGAGAGTCAGAAGCCTGACAGTGCCTCCACTGCACAGGAGGCAGAGTGGAGGCATAAAGAGCAGAGGAAGAAGACCAGATGGGGAACGTCTGGAGGAGGCAGAGGCAAACCTGAGCCACCAGGGAGGTGCTGGCTGATTGGGGGCTCCTCAGGCCAGACCCAGTGGAACAGTGGCTACGAGAGGCACTGTCCACTGAGATGGAGGGGCAGGGAGAAGTCACGGTGGCTGCCAGAAGAGAGCCAGCATGGCTGCCTTGGCACAGAGTGTGGTTCAGGGCAGACTGTCATCAGGATGAGAAGCTGCCCGTGGGGCCCTAAGTGTGCCTGCCCCCCCCATGCCGAGCCAACACTGGCAGCATGGGGAGGGGGCCTCAGAGCCAGAGGAAGCTGCTTTCACCTTCCCAGTGGTCTCAATGCCTCTGATGATGCACAGATACACCACAGCCCAGCAGATGACCAAGCAGATGAGCAGCCGCCACTGGACAGTGCCACTGTCGCTGATGTCACCAGTGATGTCCAGCATCTGCTGGTACCAGAAGTAGCTCATGGCGCTGCTGCCCTGGCACTCAGCCACAAACCCTGTAGCCAGCGGCCCCGACATGGGCCGGCCACAGGGCCCGGGGCCCAGTGCACGCTCTGCCCCAAAAGCCAGAAGGGCCATGGGCACCAGCACGGCTGACCCTGCACTGAAGCAGCCCCCAACCTCCAGCCCAGCAATGCTCTCTCACCACCCTCTGAGGCTGAGATGGGGAAGGGAGGCTCAGGGCCTGGTGTGTGAGCAGATGGGGATCTAGGTGGCTCCTGGGTCCAGCGGGGACCAGTGAACAGGAGAGGTCACCTGTCCACACTGGCCACGCCCTCACCCATCCTGTTGCCTTCCATCAGGCAGCAGCTCCAGGGCAATGGGTGCTGGAAGGAGTTGAAGAAGTACCACAGCACCCAGGTGAGGATAGTGTTGTAGTACAGGCTGACCAGGAAGGACATCGTGAAGCAGCCCGGCCCTGCAGACAGTGAGGACAAAGTGTCACACAGCAGGGGAGGAGCGGTGCCACCCACGTGCAGAGCAGGTCCTCCTGGGGAGCCGAGAAGGGGGTGGCCTGCCTACGCTGCCCAAGTAGGGGGAGATGGCCGTCCACACCCCAATGCTGCCCGTGTGCAGGTGCTGGCCGATGGCGAGCTCGATGTGGAAGAGTGGGATCCCCTCAAAGACCAGGGTGATGAAGCAGGGGATGAGAAAGGCCCCTGTCAGGACACAGGGGTCAGGGGCAGCCACCCTCTGCTCCCCATTGGGGCGCCTGGTGTGCTGCCAGTGGCTGGCTTGGGTTCTGGCTGCGTGTGGTTCGCATAGCTGCTGGCTGCATGCTCAGCCTCATGGGAGAATAAACCAGCCAGGCAGCACTGTGGGGCAGACTCAGAGGCCATCTGTGTGGCCAGTGTGGATAGCTGGAGTGTGTGTGGTCAGTGTAGACAGGAGTGTGCACAGCTAGTGTGGAAAGTGTGTAAGTGGCCAGTTGGACAGGCGGAGTGTGTGCAGCTAGTGTGGAAAGTGTGTAAGTGGCCAGTGTGGACAGGCAGAGTGGGCATGGCCAGTGTGGACAGGCAGAGTATGTACAGCCAGTGTGGACAGGTAGAGTGGGCACAGCCAGTGTTAACAGGTGGAGCAGACAAGCAGACACCTGGAACAGGAGCTGGCGTGAGGACGAGGAAGGGCCACAAGCTCAGAAGACCCTGAAACTGCCCAGGAGTGAGGAGGGTGAGTGTGGCTGTGCAAGATGTGGGAGCACTCTACAAAATTCTGAGTGATGGGTGATGGGCACTGAGTGGCTGGGGTGAGACCACCCATCAGCGCAGACCGGGGAGGAACAGGGAGTAAGAAGACAGAATGTTCTGGCATGTTTGGTCATGCTTGCCGCATCTGGAAACAGGTGCCATAGCAACACGTTGGGGCAGCCACTCTTCCCTCACCTGCATCCCTGATGAGAAGCCCCCTCCCCCGACCTCTGCATCCCCCCCGAGGCCCTGGCCCCTGGGGGAATCTCCCCAGGTTCCTCACTGGAGAGGGTTGGGCGTCCCAGGCCAGCCCATCACATGGGGGCACCTGGGCAATGACAGACCTGAGGGCAGCAGCCCCTGGCTGGTGCACACATGTGGGCCGCACAGGTGCATCCGTGTGTTGTGACTGCTGGTGAGCCTGGGACTCCTGTCACCCCGCAAGGAGCCTTGGGAGATGCCAACCCCCATGAACGTGGACACCAGGGTGATCACCCCCTAGAGACTGGCTCTACACCGAGGGGCAGCACCGCTGGGAATGGAGCTGCATGCTGGCCTGGGACCCCATGGGCAGGCCCCTGAAGTCCCAGGGCTCAGATGCCAAGGCTGGGCTCTTCCTGGGGCCCCACATGTCTGGCTTTTTGGGACAGTGGTGCTGCCCAGAGATCAGGGGTGGGGAAGGCCAGTCCCTTGGGTACCCGCATGTGGCTGGTGGGCTCACCTCCACTGTGGGTCTGGCACCTTCAGATGTTCCCCAGCCCCACAGCAAACCCCACACAGCTGAGCAGGTACTGGAGCTTGTTGTCCCACTGGGGCCTCTCATCCTCCCACACATCCAAGGCTGGGTCTGGGCCAAGGTCCTGGGCCATAGCGGTCCAGTGTCTCTGGGAGCATCCAGACCACACTGCACCTGCACCCTTTGCTGGCCTAGAGCCCAAGCGTCCCCTCCATCACATCCTCCGGTTTATTTAAAGGAAAGCTGGTGGAGCCCTGTTAATTGGTAACCTGGGGCCTGGCCATGCCCACATCCCTGGCCCCTTTCCCATGAGCATGTCCAATGTCAGCTGTAGGCTGGTACCACCATGGAGAGAGCTGTCCCCACGACAGCCATGTGCTCCTGTTGGAGACGCTCAGGGGCATGGTGAGTTGGCTTTTAGTTATTTATCTGTAACAAGTGTTTTGATGTTGAGGTAATGCAGACTCATGCTCATTGGTGACAGGGTCAGAGGTCCCCACTCCCCTCTCCCACATCCTGTGAAGCTGAGTGGAGAATGTGGACACCTCAAGACCCAGAACATCCATCACCAGGGACCCCAACCTTCACCCAGGACCCTGGCAGCCCCTGACCTCCCCATGCCATGCAGTTCCCGACAGGGTCAGCAGATAAAGGCTGTTGCCTGGCCACATGTGGCTGTGGTGGCTGTGGTTTCCCTGCTTCTGGGGCAGCATAGGAGGGGGCTTAGTCCTCAGGCCACACCTATCTCCTGACACCTCGGGAGTCTGAACATGGCTTCCTGGCCAGTCCTATGTGGCCTGTACCAGGGGCTGCACCTGCTCCCTAGCCCAGCCTGGGGGCCTCAGAGTGGAGCCCACACCCTCCCCAGAGCTATAGGAGTCCCTGGGATGACCTCCACTGAGCACAGCAGGGACAGGGCCTTTGGGAGGCAGACAGTCCTGCCCAATGCCCAGCCTGTCCCCGCCACAGCACATGGCTTTGTGGACAGCATCCTGATTGCAGCCCACAGGGAAGTGGAGCTGACCGTCAGCCACACTGTCCCTGGGGACACACTCGCCCATCTGGATGCACACTCGAGAACAGTGGATGCAGTGGTTTATTTAAATGGGGACACTTGATGTCCATGAACCTGCCTGTCTGTCACATTGACAAGGATGCCAAGCAGCAGCACTGTGCTCCGGAGGTGTCACACAACCACCAGCCTCCTGGATGGCACACCTGGCTGGGCTGTGCCAGGGGCACTGCAGGGCAGTGGAGAGGTGAGTGCTGAGTGGTCAGAACATGTCCAAGCTCTGCCCTGCTCCATGTCTGCAGTGTGCCGGGTAGCTTGAACTGCAGAACTGGAGTTTGTTGCCAGGGTTTCTGGGAGGAAGGGGATCCCCTAGCATCCCAGCCCAACTTGTGAGAATTCTAGAAAGTCCGCTTGAAGGGAAGCACCCAGGCTTTTCTGCGGAATGTGGAGGTGGCCATTGTGGAAGCAGACACCACAGGCACAGCTTGCATGGGGCTGAGGTTGGTGCCAAGTTCCAGGGCCATCCACCCTGACACAGCCCTGGGCTCCAGGGGGGCCAGGAGGCATGCAGTGTCCTTGGCAGGGGCCAGGGCCAAGTTCCCCTGTAACCCTCTCTCCCAACATCTGGCTAAAATTCACAGTTAATGTCCCTGTAAGAAAACAGCTGATGTCTTCCTCCGGCTGGGCTGCACTGAGCTGCACTCAGGGTGTCTGTCCATGGCAGGCAGAAGCAATGATTAAATGGTGAGTATTCATTAAGCCAGGGGCGGCGGGGCCAGGGCATGGGGGGTGTGTGGCCATGTCACCACAGGCTCAATGGGCTTCTGGTAAAAAGGCCCAAACCCTGACCTCGGGGGTCTCTAGGTCAAGGGTCTGTAGCTAAGGGGAGGGCACAGGGAGGGGACTGGGAAATGAGAATGGCTGTAGGGGCCAAGTCAGCAGCCCACGCTCCAGGCTCCACGGCTGTCCATGGTAACCTGGGGTGCAGCAGGTGCAGCCTCCCCACCCCTCAGCTCTTGACTTTGAGGGACATACCCAGGGCTGTGTGGCATGCTGTACCGTGTTCATGACAAGGAGACTGGGCCCACATGGTACACGTGTGTGCCATGAACATGTAAACACAGATACACACATGTATGTGAATATGTGTGCACTTGGATATGCACAAACATGTACGTGCATACAAGCAGTGTGCGTATACGTGTAAGCACGATGCACATGTCCACATGTGCACAAAATATACAGCTACATATGTACAGATGCACATATACACATACACATGCATATGTACACACCCATAAAACATGCACATGTATGCACACAGGCATATATGCACACAATACATACATATCTAGGCATGCACACAATGCTGACATAACTCACATGTACACACACGTATGCATATACATGTATGCATATGGAGAAACATCACATACACATGAATGAATATACACATGTACAACATACATGTCTACACATTCAAGCTTGTGCACACACATATGCAATGCTCACACATACACATAAATGTGTGCATGTGTGCACTCACACACAGACACACGCAGCCTAGGGCTGGGCCCCTCAGTACTTGCGGTCCCCATTCATGGAAGCCATGGACTGCGTGCTGACCAGGCCCTGCTGGTCCCCTGGCTGCTGGCAGTGGCCCCTGATGAGCTTGTAGATGGCAAAGCAGGGGATGATGAGGCTGGGCATTCAGGCCACGACCACCACCACCATGTACACCCAGGCAGGTACCTGACCTGCCGGGATTTGCGGAACTCCTCCTGGGGGAGAACCAGGCCAGAGGTGAGCACATGCAGGGCCTCTGCCCTGACCTGCGACCCTCTCCTGAGCATACTAATGGCCTCTGCCCTGATCTGCAACCCTCCCCTGAGTACACATAGGGCCTCTACCCTGAACTGTGACCCTCCACTGAGCACATGCATGGCCTCCACCCTGACCTTCGACCCTGCCCTGAGCACACGTATGGCCTCCACCCCAAACTGCAACCCTCCCCTGAGCACATGCAGGGCCTCCGCCCCGACCTGTGACCCTTCCGGCATGGGTGGCCCTAGGCACTCGCGTAGCTGGGGTCCCAGACACTGTAGGTCAGCTCCTTGCTGACTTTGACCACGAAGTAGAATTGGAAGATGACCAGCATGATCTGGGGACTGACAACCCACCACATCAGCTGCCAGAAGATGTTGGGCTTGTGCCCAATCATGAATTCAATGTCTTTGTTGAACCTGGAGACAGAGGCTGGGACGGTGTCAACTGACCTGGGTGAGACACTGACTGCCTGCCTTGCCCTGCACTCCGGGCCTTTCACAGATGGACGTGTGGACATGTACAGTGCCAAGCACAGCTGCACAGTTGTGGGGCCATGCGCACGGCCAAACCCACACTGCATGTTACCAGAGCATGGCCAACCCTGTGTACCTTGGCCTGCCCCTCAGCTGCATACCTGTACCTGCACACATGGCTGCTGCACACTTGGCCTATACACACCTGGGCATACCTATATCTGCACACACCTGGCCTCTGCACACCTGTGCCTCCACACACCTGTGCCTGCACACCTGTACTTGTATACCAGGGCTCTGCACACTTGGCTTGTGCACACCTGTGCCTGCACACGTGTACCCGTGCACCTGGCCTCTTCACACCTGGCCTGCACACACCTGTGCCTGTACACCTGGCCTCTGCACACCTGGCCTGCACACACCTGTGCCTGCACACCTGGCCTCTGCACACCTGGCCTCCACACACCTGTGCCTGCACACCTGTACCTCTGCACGCCTGTACCTGTACACACCTGTGCCTCTGCACACCTGTACCTGTACACCTGGCCTCTGCATGCCTGGCCTACACACACCTGGCCTGCACACACCTGTGCCTGCACACCTGTGCCTCTGCATGCCTGTACCTGCACACCAGGCCTGCAAATGCCTGGCCTTCACACACCTGGCCTACTCACCTATAGCTGTACACCTGTGCCTGCACACCGGTTCTCAGAAGCAGCTTGCCTTGATAGCTTCTCAGGCTGCTGTCTGGTGGCCACCCCACCCAGCAAGGTGAGTGCCCAGATGTCTGGCCAAGTGGGGGCTGAAGGCCCTCCCTCTGGAAAGGCCTGGAGCTCCAAGGGGATAACAGCTCCCCACTACAACATAGGTACCCCGGGCTGAGGACCCCAGCCCCACTGCCCACCCACCCCTCGTTCCTCTGCTGTACCTACACCCAGGCTGCTGTGGGGGACCCAGACCAAGGATCTTGCTCGGCCATGTGGCAGAGGGCCTGCTCTTGCTGTGGCCTCCATGCTCATACACCCCAAGTTCTGGGCAGTCTCCCAATGCTGCTGTCAGTGCTCGCTCTGCACAGCTAGGTGTAGGAGAATCTGGAAGCCAGAGGGGCATGGACTGCCCCCTGGGGGGCCCTGCAGAGCCCCCTCCTGGGACTCAGGGCTGCTTCTCTGCTGTCTGCCCTGCACCCCCTGAGGCCAGCCCTGGCCCAGCTCCCTGCTGCCTCCTCCCTCGTACCTGTCAATGCCATACACATAGAGGATCCGAACATCTAGCAGAATGCAATGATGAGCAGGGGGATGGAGCCCTCATATCTGTCCAGCAGGGAGAGTCAGTATTGGCCAGAGTTCAGTGTGAAGATGAGGGCCAGGAGGTAGGTCCCAAGGCAGATGAGGCCTACAAGGAAACAGAGCCGAGTGGGTCCCAACCTGTGACCCAGTGGGAAGGGGACACAGCTGGGCCCCCCATGGCACATGCACCTGTGAGCAGCTCCTTAGGGCACTTGGCGGGGATGAGCTTGAGGTCCTGCAGTGGCATGGCCATGCCCTCCATGTTCCCAAACATGGACGACAGGCTCAGGCAGAAGAGCATGAAGAAGAACAACATGGACCACAGCGGCGACACCGCCATCTTGGTGATGGCCTCTGTGAAGACAATGAAGGCCAGGCCTGTGCCCTCCATACCCTGCACGATGGCACCCAGTCACCCAGGCCTGTCGGTCCCTGACGGCCACACTGTCACCCTGTCAGCGCACAGCCCACTGAACCACACCAAGCGAGAATGAGGCTGATCCTAGGCAGCCTGTTGGCTCCAGATACATGGGTAAAGCGGATCTGCGGGCCAGGAGGTGAGGGTGCATGGGGCCCAGGCCCCTTTGGCAGGTGCGCCCGGCCCCGGCAGAGCAAGGAGTAGCTGAGGGCACCTGGGCTGGGATGGGCAATGCCGGCAGCCACCTGGGGCCCAGGAGGTGACACACAGCTGACAACGGGTGACGCTACATCCTGGCACCAAGCTCCGCACTGTGGGAGCCGCCGGCCCGGAAGTGGTGACACCCCCACAACCTGGGGGCTCCCAGAGAGGAGGCAGTGCGTGGGGAGCCGAGCAGCAGCAGGATGTGCCACTGCCAGATTCGTGGCGACCAAAGGGAAGTTGATGGCAGCCCCAGGTGCGACCTGAGGGGCCGGCGGGGGCACTTCTGCCTCCTGCTCGCCGGGGTGCCGGGACCTGCCTCCAAGAGGAAGGAGTTCATGTCGCAGCTCTGGAACGTGAGCTGGGCGTAGGCCGCGGGGTCCGTGGCATTCCACCAGCGCTGCATCTCCGCGAAGTTCTCCTGGGTCACCTTGCCCTCCGGCAGGTCAAAGGCGTTCATGAGGTGCAGGATGTTCCTTGGAGCAGAGCCAGGATGATGCCATGCGCGGGGCGTGAAGGGGGCGGGACCACTCACTTGCTGAAACAGTCGTCGTAGCGCTGGGTGGTGTGGAAGCCGACGATGGAGATCACTGTGGCCGCGTACACAGACATGTAGCCATTGATGGAGATGACCACCGAGTCCATCTCGCAATTGTTGGTGTGACAAGAGCGGTGTCACCCCACGGGGTGGAAGTCAGCAGAGGCACCACTGCCAGGCCCAGGACTGAGGGCCCAGGGCCTGCTGGGAAGTGGGCTGGGCGGTAGCCCACCTGTGCCCCTCTGAGCAGGTGCGGGTGCTAAGGACTCAGAGGGCCAGAGGGCTGTGCCCAGCATGGGAGCCCAGAGCGGGGACCCTTGGCCCTTGCCCTTCACGCCTCCCCCACCACAGCCTGCTGGCTCTGGGGCCCCCGGAGCAGCTGTCGCCCCTGGTTCTGGAGCAGGAGAGCCCTGGGTTCAAGTCCCAGCTGGGCCTCAGTGACATTAGTGGATGCCAAAGGGTGCTTGTAGCCCTTACTCGCAGGAGGATCCCAGAGAGACAGGAAGCAGAGCAGGGCTGCCTGGGGTGGGGCCTGGGAGTCAGTGACAGGTGGGCACCCAGCTTTGGGCTGGGGAGATAGAGCCTTGGAGAAGGTGGCAGAGGCAGCTGCACATGGCCCCACCCGCTGCCCCTACTGCACACGGCACGGTCTGCAGCCAGCTCTGCCTCCCCAAGGCCGAGGTCACCCCATCTCAGGTTCCTCGCTTCCCCCACCCTATTCACCCAAGGGGACGCTCCCAGCCATCCCTGGGAGCTCTGGCCTGAGACTTCTGGGAAGTGACCTCTGAATGTGGATGACATTGACCTCATTCTGAAATTACAGGAATTCAGGGCTGGGCAGGAACAGGAGACTGACCAAAATGTTCAGTTTGTCGGATTGTATGTGAACTTGAAGGAGAAGTCCCCACTGGCATGAGTCAGCCTGAGGCTGGGACAACCCTGTGTGGAGACCTCAGGCCATCACAGCTCACACATGTCCAGTGGGCTGCGAGAATGGCCTGCACAGGTGAGCCCCCACCTGGAATCCACAGGTGCCTCCCAGGCCCCAGGCAGGCCAAGGTGGCCCCCTTTCAGCTGGGGGCTTCACTCGGAAGGAGGCACGCAGCAAACCACACAGCCAAAAGCCTGGACACCAAAGGTGGCCCCACACCCGACACCCGGTGGGATGTGGAACAGGATCACCTTGGCCCGCGCTGAAGGCAGCACCCAGGGGCAGGAAGCAGAGGCCTCCCTGACCCTGTGCCACATGGCAGCGGTGGAAATGAACTTCTGTGTCATCAACGTTCTAGAACAGGTCTCTCCCTGTGGCCACTTAACCACTTGTTTGGGCTGCGCCGAGTCACACCGCCAGCATGCCAGGTCGGCCAGGGTTCTCTGGAAGCGTCCTGGTCTCCAGCGCTGGCCTCCCCAACCTGGCCCCAGCTCTGGCGCTCACAATGCCATGGTCTGCAGCTTGCTCCAAGCCTGGGCAGAACCGGGGGAGCCGCCACAGAGCACCTGCTGGGCCTGTGCCCTCATCTGCCACCCGGTGCGCCCCAAGAACCGAGTGTGAGGAGCATGGGCACCCAGCACCCACGTGTGGGGAGAGGCCTCTGCCTCCTGGCCGCCGTGGCCACAGACGTTCAGCTGCTCCCCTGGAGTTGTTTTCCGCCTGTACCCGCAATGAACTCTCGGTCCAGCGTTTCTCCGCACATCTCGTGAGGTGAGTGGGTGTCGGTCAAGTCTCCCGCCACTCCCTCGGGAACCGCCTCGTGCCCCTCACTGGCTCCTCGTGGAGTTAACACATTCGCTGGGCAGAGACGGCCTCCTTCGTGGCGTGCCACTGTGCCACCGGAGCTGCAGCAGGGGAGGCCTTAAATCTGGCCGGTCCTGCCTTGGCACCCCGCAGTTATCCGGTCTCCTTCTGGCCATGGCCTAAAGCCCTCGGCCATGTGTACCGGACAGCAAGGTGCATCCTGAGCTCCGGGACACTGTGAGTTTACTCATTTGTAAACATTACTAGATTTCCCACATTGGCAAAACTATCTATACAGAGATAATCCTGAAACAAACTGATAAGAGAACTAAGCAAGAATCCTGGGTATAAGATCAACTTATACCATCAATGGGGTTACTATATATCACTAAGAAACAAATAGAAATCTATTTTAAAGGAAAAAGATACAGACTAGAAGCAAATTAAAAAATACTGAAGTGACATACAAGAGAAGTATGCCAAGAATATGATGAAACTGAAAGACTCAAGATTTAGTAAATGTTAGTGAATTGTGACTGTGATGCTAAGTTCTAGGTCACAAGATCCCAGCAGGATCACAGACATGGTGGGGATTGAGGGATCTCAGGTGGAATCATCAGGGACATGACAGCACAGGCTGCTGTCGAGAGCCAGCCCCCAGGAGAATGAGGTGGCGTTAGACTTGAGCTGAATGTCCCCCATCAGAAACTGCCCAAAGGACTACCCCTATGCCAGGGCAATTCTGATTGGTTGAATCTTTTCTGATGTCATGCATAATCACCAGCTGAACAAACTGTCCAATCAGGTATGCTGAGACAACACTGCAGTACCATGTGGGATCTTTGATCTTGGTGTTGCCAAACACAGCTTCTCTAGTCTGTTCCCAAGAGAGGCCCTTGGTGGCTCAGCCTTTGCTGCTCTGTGAATTCCCCTCACCACAGGAGCCATCAGAAGGATGCCCAAACACCTCAGAAGCTGAAAAATGGGGAGTATGTGGAAACAACCCCCTCAAGCTTTCAGGATGTGAGCTGGGATTATGAGTATCCTCTCTCATCCCTGCATTTAGTTTCCTTGGCTCAGTCCTAGAGCCAATCTTGCCAAATTGTGTTGTGAGGATGAGCAAATTCTCAGGTAGAATACAGACTTCATCATGTATGGAAGAGAAGCTGTGACATATAGGGTCCTCTCTCCCTCCTTTCTCTCCAGGGGTGACCTAATTACTTAGTTGGGAAACAGGTCATCAAGCCCACAACCCAATCCTCCTAGCATAGACCTTCCTCAGTGTCTGATGCTATTTTCTGTTGCTAATAATACAATACTATAGAGTTATGGTGTAAGTTATAAAAAAGTAGCTTTATTTGGCTCAAATCCAAGGTTGGGAGCAGTCTATGGTTGCAGTGTTCTTTTTGACAGAGGCCTAGATGTGATACAGAGGCTATGTGGCCCAAAAAAAGAATGTAGGAGAGGCCAATCCAAAGTGACTTTTTAAAAATATATTTGCTGGGCTGGCGCTGAAGAGTAAGGAGCAAAGCCTCTGCCTGTGGCGCTGGAATCCTATATGGATGCTGGTTCATGTCCCAGCTGCTCCTCTTCCCATTCACCTCTCTGCTATAGCTTGGGAAAGCAGTAGAAGATGGCCCAAGTGCTTGGGCCCCTGCACCCGCATGGGAGACCTTGGAAGAAGATCCTGGCATTGGATTGCTGCAGCTCTGGTCATTGTGGCCATATGGGGAGTGAACCAGTGAATGGAAGACCTTTCTCCCTGTTTCTCCCTCTCTATATCTGTAACTCTGCCTCTCAAATAAATGAATAAAATATTTAAATAAAGATATATTCATTTAGTTGAGAGGAAGAGTTAAGAGATACACACACAGAGAGACACATAGAGTGATCCTCTATCCACTGGTCCATGCCCCAAGTGGTCAAAATGACCAGATCTGGATGAGGCCAATGCTGAGTCTGGAATGCCATCCCCATCTCCACATGGGTGCAGCGAGGCAAGCACTTGGGACATCCCCTGCCACCCTCACATTAGCAAGGAACTAGATCAGCATTGGAGTGGTCAGTACTTGAACTGGCACCCATATGGCTTGCTGGCATTGCACGTTGCAATTTAACCCATTATACCACAAAACCAGTCCCCCAAAGTAATTTCTATAGCAGACCTCTGGCAATAACTCATTAATCACATGAAAAGACTTATCCTAATCACCTCTTATTGATGTGGTGAATATTAGATAGGTAATTTTAAGTTAATGAGCTGGAAGTCACACCTAGTTCACTTTGTGTTTTCATATTTATCTTCCTGTCAATCAGGGGACCCCCTCCCCAGGAAGTACCTCCTCTTACCCAGGACATGAGGGTTGTACCATGTAAAAATTTCCATTTTTCTTTCTTTTTTTAAAGTTTCATTTATTTATTTGAAAGTCAAAGTTATACAGAGAGAGAATGAGAGAGAGAGAAAAAGAGAGAGAGGTCTTCCATCCAATGGTTCATGCCCCAGTTGGCTGCAATGGCCGGAGCTGTGCCGATCTGAAGCCAGGAGCTGAGAGCTTCTTCCAGGTCTCCCATGAAGGTGCAGGGACCCAAGGACTTAGGTCATCTTCTACTGCTTTCCCAGGCCATAGCAGAGAGCTGGATCAGAAGTGGAGCAGCCAGGATATGAACTGGCACCCATATAGGATGCCAGCACTGTGAAGTAGGCAGACATACATGCTAAAATTGATTAGATTTGTGAACTGGAAGACCACGCCTTCACCAAGCCCCTGTGTGACCTCATGCCCCTAACTGATGCCTTTACCATGCCCCTGTGTGGCCTCATTCCCCTACCTGGCCACACTTGGGTGCCCACCAGCCAATCAGGTTAATTAACCACTTGCCTTTGGAAGTGGGTTAAAAGATGGGACATGGTGTGGCCTGGACCTCTCTTCTTCCCTGGATTTTACCAGGAGGGTTCTGGCTGTAGCCCTGTGCCACCAGGGCACATGGCCTTTGGGCCATGTGCTCCCGGCTTCCTGGCCTAGATGCTCTTCCACATGGCTGGTTCCTGGTGCTCAGTATGAACCCCTATTTACCTCTCTCTCTTAAATAAAGCTCTCACTCTCCTATGCATCTTTCTCACTAAATAAAAGCTTAAAATGCACCATGCTGCCTCATTTATCTGTGCCAATATTTAGAATTCTTCTCTAAATAATAGGCAAGAACCCTCTTGGGCTTATTAATATTGGGGATGTAGTAACAAGCCCATGATGAAATCGTATGGCACCCCAAATTCTGGTAGCACATGTGGCACCCCAGAACCTTAAGGGTCACATTTTTAGTGTAGATTTTAGGGGATCTTCTCCAATTTCAACTGCAGGCAGCAGCTTTACCCACTACACCACAGCATGGGCCCCAACACTTCCATTTTTCTAAGAGTATAAAAAGCTAGGAAGAACAGAAGCTCTCTGTCCTCCACCTAGACTCAGGAGGAGCAGAGCAGGCTATGATAATTCCTTTTCTTTGGCCCCATTCTTCCTAATTAAGCCCTTTTGGGTGTGTGTATGTTTCTCACTTTGTAAACAGTTTATCACATTGCATGCTGTGTTTGGGCCTGTGTTTAGTATTCTCTAAGTAAAGGCAAGAACCTGGAAAATTAATTTAGGCCCTAAACCTAGCCCATAACATTATAAGATGTCATCTAGTTCTATTTCCTAATAACTCATTATAGGGATTTGATCTCCCAATGACTGTCATAGTGGACAAAACATGATCAATCCATAGCAATAAGTCTGGCAATAAATATATATCCAGATCTTTTTCCGCATTACCAATTGGCCACTTTCTCTCCTAATACTTCCAAAACTATCAACTATTTTTCTCTATGACACACTTCATTCAGCTCCAATGTGTTAGGTAGGAAATAACAATTAGCCTATGCATGTAAGAGAGACCTAAGGAACACAAGGCACCACAGAAGGGGAAGCAAGGCAGCAGCCCTTAGCAGCCTCAGAAGCACACATTGGAAGCTGCCTAGTGTTTTCCACCACAGAATACTGCTCCTACCCTGATAACATCACTGGTGGTCCTAGCCTTCTCCCAAGATAAGCTCCCCAGAGGAATCTCCTGGTACCATCCGGGCTACCAACCTAATAACATTCAGTAATAAAACCTTGGGAGCTAGTTTACCTATTTCATACCTGGCAAGTCCTTTGCCCAGAAGAGGGAAGGAGAAAGAAAAGTGGTGGGAAGAACTGGACCCCAGGGACCAGTGTTGTGGTGTAGCAGGTTAAGCTTCCTCCTGTAATGCCAGCATCCTATAGGAGCACCAGTTTGGGTCTCAGCTGCTCCACTTCCAATCCAGCTTCCTGCTAATGCAACCTGGGAAAGCAGCAGAAGATGGTCCAAGTCCTTGTGCCTCTGAACCTGTATGAGAGACCCGGTAAAGCTCCTGGCTCCTGGCTCCTGGGTGTGACCTGGAGCACACCCATCCTTGTGGCCATTTGGGAGTGAATCAGCAAGCGGAAGATCTCTCTATCTTTCCTCTCTTTGTAATTCTGCCTTTCAAATAAATAAAATAATCTTTAAGAAAAGAAAAAAGGAAAAAATAATGGGACTTCATTCCCTTATAAGCCCCAGTCTGAATACAGACTCGGTGCTCTGAAGGACTTGTACTTGTGAAAATTTACCAGAGCCTAACCTGCTGAAAAACAAGGAAGTTTCAAGAAAGGTCAATTAGAAAGTTTCAAGAAAGGTCAGTTAGAAAGTTTCAAGAAAGGTCAGTTTCTGAGAAACTGCAACTTAGCAGATAACAGGAATACCAGTTTGGAAACCCACCTTGTGCAATGGTTAAGATAAGTAAAACTGATGTGTACTGAGATAAGTGAAACTACTGTATACTAAGATAAGTGAAACTGCTGTGTGCTAAGATAAACAAAAACCCCCCTTCCCCTTTGTATTCACTTGCTTAAGATAATTTTTGTGGTTTTTGCCTTTAAAAACTGCCTGTAACCCTCGTCAGCCACCTCACTCTCTCAGGAGGGAGGGGTCCGTTTTGCGCAAAATGTAAATAAACCGCCTCTTGTGCTTGCATTGCCGGTGTCTGGAGTCTGAATTTCTGGGTCCCCAGGGTGCTACCCAGGACCCCGCCAGCTTTGGGTCCTTCAGCTCAATTCTTGGCTGAGCCACCTGTCTGGCCTATAAGTTGTATTCTCACACTAATCTATGCAACCTTGCTTTTCCAGTCTGAATTACTGGGCACCCTCTCAGATTCTTTCTGGAGAGCTGACCGTCACCATTCTACCCCAACAAATATGCTGCATTGTTTACAACTCTTCTGTACCACATTTGAATTCTTTCTTTCATGAAAACAAGAACATTTCCCACTCATCTTTGCCAAAATATATCTTGTCATTTTTCCTCAGGACAATCAGTAATTCTTTAAAAGTTGTTTTTCTGTATGTGAACATGTCACATTAGAGGAAAACAGACAATCTCTATCTGACACACCAGCCTTAAAATATTTTGTGCTGGAGTGCCTGCTTGTAGAAGGGGTTAAGATGCCACTTGGAGACCCACATCCCATATGAGTCCCTGAGTTTGATTTTTTCTCTTAACTTCCAATCCAAATTGCAACTGTTGAATATCCAGAGATTAAAGGAGGTAATGGTTCAAGCACTTCAAGTACTACCATCCATATGTTAGACCCAGATTTAAGCTTGGCCCAGCCCTAGTTCTGTCACTGGAGGGAAGGCTGTGGAAGCTGTGGAGTTCTTGTCTTCACCCAAGAATTCGGGCATGAGACAGAAAGTGGAATGATAAGGCTTTACTGGGGGTAGGGCATCCATCAGATGACAGAGAGAGAGCATCCAGTCACTTGGACTGGGGGAGAGCGAGGTTACATGGTTGAATGGAGAGAATACACCTGCACAGTCCAGGCTGGTGGCTAAGCAGAGAAGTAGAGAGCTGAGTGCACAGTCTGTTTGGACTCCCTAGGTTTATATGGGAGTCTTTTTAACCACCTCCCCGATCCTCCATGACAAAGGATGGAGAGTCCTGGAAGAAGAGTTTGTTGGATAAAAATTAGCAAATTCCTCCCCAGATTTGCTGGCACTCGGCCAGAGTAGGGGGCTTCCTAGGTTTTATTGCCCCAAGTTATCAGGTCAGGTAACCCCTTTGGTCCTGAGGAGATGAAATTCTCCCAGGAGCTTTCCTTGGGGGAAGGGGTGGGACCACCTGGGAGGTTATCAGTGTCTGAGCAGGACTTTGAAGTGCAAAATGCTGGGCTTCTGGAGCTTCTGCAGTAGGTGTTGGTATTCAGGCCTTTCTCATACACACATAGGCTAAATTTCTGACTTGCTACCTAACAGTTCTTGCAGGAATTTGGGGAATGAACCAATGAATGAATGTTCTCTCTCTCTCTCTCTCTCTCTCTCTCTCTGTGTGTGTGTGTGTGTCTTTAGCTCTAGACATTTGAAATAAATAAATTACTTTTTCAAATCTTTGCACATATCCTTTTACTTATTTTAACAGTAGACATTTTATCAGAATGTCTTTTGTTTTAGGTTCCCCTGGGAAATTTTACAGGATGCTGTCTTCTCAACACACCCTTCAATCTCCTCCTTGTCCTGGGCTTCAAAACTGCCTCTAGGTGATAACCCAAGATTCCCACAGTTGCCAAGTCTTTTGTAGTGTGAAGTGCATGTCAGACCCTGAATTACTCTCCAGGGTCTTTCTTCATTGGAGACAGCAGGGTTAAGAAAGTCTTTTCAGGGGGGCACCTGATCCCCTAAGACTGAGGGGGGAGGGCATCTACTCTTTTTCTGCATTTAAATATAACAGCACTGTACTTTCCTTTCTTCCTTTCTGACCTTGGGACAAGCCACACATTTACACATCTGTAATTAACAAAAACCAAATTTCAGGGAGCTGACTAAAAAAAGAGCCCAGATAAGAAAGGAATTTGTGACAGGCCATTGGGTTTGCACTTGATCTCATATGAAAGAGATCTCAGACCACCCAGAAACCTATTTAATTGTGTTCCCAAGCTCTCCCTTTTCTTGTAAAGGCCCTGTAGTTAACATGCAAGCAGGAAGGGGTCTTTGGCACCACAGAGTTTTCGGTCTCTGCTGGCCATGCTAATAAACTTCCTGCCTCCTGCATCAACTCTCATTTCTGATGTGTGCAGGCTGCTTGAGGTGAGCTGACTCTGAGGCAGCCAAGGAGCTGCAAAGAAGTCTTTCTCTTGGGGATTCTCCATTCTCTCCCTGCCTTGGAGTCTTGGAAAAACTTCTTGGTACATGGTACAGGGAAACTGTGCTTGTGAGGGAGTCAACAGGATGTGAGACTGGGTCAGGTTCATCTTTTTCTACCATTTGGGCTTCACGTCATTTGTACCTAGCTTGATTGTTCTGGTACCAGTCAGTGGGGATAGGATTCTAAGACTATTACCTCAGGCCCTCCACAAGGAAGATTTGGGTTTGAAGATTGTTATGTTTGTGTGAAAATTTCTTTGGTGAAATATGGGAGAATCAACTGTAATTGCATCCAAAATTCTGAATGATTAGGGTAGTCTATAGTTATGTCCCTACTGACTATGAGAAATTGATGATACTTCTCATGTTATATTCTAAAGAATGAGGTGGCCCAGGGGTTCCCTATGATCTCTTAAAAACAGTTATAACTTTCCACAAGAGCCCCTGAGGTAACTTACAGTGGGGAATAAGAATCAAAAATAATGCAACACAAAGCATTTCTGTAACTATTAGAGTGACAGCTGAATCTGAAATGAACACATAATTTTCTGTACTGGTGAAAATATTCAACTCCTTTACTGAAACTAAAGTTATTTTCCAAACTAACTGCACAAGTGCTTTTTTTCCTGCTGGTTGCAACTGAGAAAAATTTATGAATAATTAAGGTTACTAAGGGCAATAAATAATTCTAATCAATCAATAATTTAAAAAGAGAAAAAGATTTGAAAAAACTATTACAGAAACTGCTTTATTTATTTATTTTTTAAAGATTTATTTATTTGTTCAATACAGAGAGATGGAGAAACAGAGAGTAAGATCTTCCATCCACTGGTTCACTCCCTCAAATGGCCACAAGGGCTGTAGCTAAGTCAATCCAAAGCCAGGAGCTTCCCCTTGATCTCCAATGTAGGTGCCAGGGCTCAAGCACTTTGGGCCATCTTCTATTGCCTTCCCAGAAGGTAGCAGAGAGTTGGATCAGAAGTGGAACAGCTGGACTCAAACCTGGTTCCCATATGAGATGCTGATGCCACAGGTGGAGGCTTAGCCCACTATGCCCCAGTACCAGCACTGACATAAACTGATTTTTTTAAAATTTTTATTTCGACAGGCAGAGTTAGACAATGAGAGAGAGAGAGAGAGAGAGAGAGAGAGGTCTTCCTTCCATTGTTTCACCCCTGAAATGGCCACTACAGCCAGTGCGCTGTGCAGATCTGAAGCCAGGCACCAGGTGCTTCCTCCTGGTTTCCCATGCAGGTGCAGGGCCCAAAAACTTGGGCCATCCTCCACTGCCTTTCTGGGCCACAGCAGAGAACTGGACTGGAAAAGGAGCAACCGGGACAGAATCTTGAACTAGAACTAGAACCCGGGGTGCTGGTGCCACAGGCAGAGGATTAGCCTAGTGAGCCATGGTGCCAGCCAGAAACTGCTTTATTATTCTGTCTTATGATATATGTGTTTCATATGTGTGTGTGCATATGTTCTATGTTGCACCTACATGGTAAAAATTCCTTAAGAGCTCTATTTTATGTGACATACATCAGTGTTGACTCACATAAATTAAAACTATTAAATAAATCCAAATATATTTTGGCTCATGTGACACCTTATATTGATTCAAATTTGTTGGTAAAAACAAACTAAAGATGTTTCCAGAGTCATAGTATTTTTTTTGCTTGTAAAAGGTATACATGTTTTTATTAGATACTTTAAAATAATGTATAATTTTGACCTAAGAACAATAGTGCATAAAAGGTGTGATGCAAGGTTCCTTATTTCATTTGTAAGAAATATAATTTAATTTAGTTTCTTTTTGTTTTTAAAGATTAACTTATTTACTTGAAAGGTAGAGTTACAGAGAGTAAGAGGCAGAGAGAGAAAGGATCTTCCATCTGCTGGTTCACTCCCCAAATCGCTGCAATGGCAAGAGCTGGTCCTATCCAAAACCAGGAGCCAGGATCTTCTTCTGGTTCTTCCACATTATCACAGGGGCCAAAGCACTTGGATCATTCTCCACTGCTTTCCCAGGCACATTAGCAGGGAGATGGATCAGAAGTGGAGCAGCTAGGATTCGAACCAACACCCATATGGGGGGTGCTGGCATTGCAGGAGGTAGCTTTACCCTCTATGCCACAGCACCAGGTTCTAACTTAGTTTCTAGAATTGTTCTTTGGTAAGACATGACTTCAAATTATATCCATGCTTTTTCTTTTTAATATCTTAGTTTCTTAAAAAAATCTACAATTGTTAAAATAAGTTAGTAAACACAAAAGATAAATATTTTCAAATTCATATACTGTTGGTTTTTTTTAAAATATACAAAATTCATTGTGCCTCTTAGTAAATATTTTCATAAACTGTTGATATATGACAAACCATTTTAATTACGTCTAAGTAACTATGTTAAAATACTATATTTTCTGGGGCCAATGCTGTGGCATAGTGGGTAAAACTGCTGCCGGCAATGCCAGCATCCCATATGAGCACAAGTTCAAGACCCAGCTGCTCCACTTCCAATCCAGCTCTCTGTTACCAGTTGGGAAAGCAGTAGCAGATGGCTCAAGTGCTTGTGCCCCTGCACCCCTGTGGGAGACCTAGAAGAAGCTCCTGGCTCCTGGCTTTGAATCTGCCCAGCTCCGGATGTTGTGGCCATATGGGGAGTGAACTAGGGGATGAAAGACCTTTCTCTCACTGCCTCTGCCTCTGACTCTCTGTAACTCTGCCTTTCTAATAAATAAATAAATCTTTAAAAAATTATATGTTCTTTGAAATGTTTTACACTTACTTTAGAGGCTTCAAAGATTATTGCAAAATATAAATTAAGGAACCAATAAGCAGGAGGGAGAGAAATGTTTAGGAAGTTTCAGACACAAGGATGTGTCTTAGTAAATAAAGCTATTTCAATTAAGGGAAAAGCAAGCAATATTTGACTTAGAGTGAAACAGCTGATGTCCTGCAAGGACGCAGAGGAACAATATAGAACAAATAACTGAAAGGGATGTTATAGGATATTATAGGTTTGTGGTAAATCTTGCATGAGATTAGAAGAAAATTATATACATGGATTTCTAAAACTTGGGCATTGTTACGTACACTGATATAGGACTAGGATTTATTTCTCTACATTAAAACAATAAAGGCTCTAAAAATATATAGATATATTAGTAAATGTCTCAATCTTTAATTTTGAAATATTTTTCTAAATACATTTTCTCCTCTTAATAGTTTCTGTTTAATTAGTTATTCCCTCTGTCAATTTTCTAGGTATCTTCTGTAAGCTACGTTATACTCCTTAGTTTGACACTGTCATGGCCTGACATGACAAAATACTTATATAAAAAGCCACTTGACTCTAATGATGGCTTTTTTTCATGTATTTAATTGTTCAGTGTAATCAGATGATTTCCTCTGCTTTTGTTTGTAACAAATATTCTTCTTCTAAAGATATTTGAGTTCTTTTATAATATTGTTAGGTAGGAAGATAGAAATATAGAAGGGACCTAAGGAAAACAAGGCACCTGCAGAAAGGAATGGAGCAGCCTGAGGGATAGCTTTGAAGCAGCCCAGACACCAGTAACTTATAGGTGGTCCCAGTCTTCACTCCCCCCCCAAGAAAAGCAGTGAGAATAATCGTCCTTGCCAGTATAAAGAGGACTACCCAGTATCACACTGGATAATAAAACCTTGGGAGGAATTTCACCAGTTTTGTACCCAAGAGGCCCTTTGTTCAGAAAAGACTGGAGGATTGGGAGGAGAAACTGTGGGGAAAAAGTAGATTCTACACCCTTATAAATCCAAGTCTGAATGTAGACCTGGCACTCTGGGATTCATGTGTTCTGACAGATGCGCTACCTCATTAAACCTTGCTGCATTGTGCCACTACTCAGTCCCATGTTTAAACTCTTTTCTTATAGGAAGACAAGAAACTCTTTTAAGCTGTGTCTTCTAAAAATACTGAGTCCAAACCACTACAATGTAAAGGCAGAGCACAACCTTTCATCTGTCTCCTTTAGCCCAAGGTATCCTTGTCTATCCTTTATCAAAAGGAATTCACAGAATTGATGGAGTGCTACCACTGACAAAACACAGTTCTAATCACTGGACCTTCTTCCAGGTCTCCTATGCAGGTGCAGGGGCACAAGCACTTGGGCCATCTTCTACTGATTTCCCAGGCCATAGCAGAGAGCTGGATCAGAAGTGGAGAAGCTTGGACTGGAACCAGTACCCATATGGGATTCCGGCACTGCAAGTGGTAGTTTTACCTGCTACACCACAGTACCAGCCTCACAGTTTTGTATTCTTTTCTGAAATCATTGTCAGTAATATTTATGAAGACACTAAGAAATGTTCTTGAATACAGGTTTCCAACAGTTGGAACTGATCATCCATGTGGGATGCTGGTGCTGCAATTGGAGGTTTAACCTGTTATGGCACAACACCCACTCCTAGTAATGGTCTTAAAGATATACAACAAATAAAGAGATATTTGTTGAAGAAAATCCAAGATTTGAAGAGCATAGAGAGTTAGTTGTATTTGAATCCACCTACTAACCACCCCCCCTCCAGTTCTCATTTAGTGGAAGTGTAAACTCAGGGCTCCCTCTCCTACCAGCTTCTAGGCAAAGGGAAGACATCCTTCTTACTCCTGTGCCTAGTTCCCTGTTGCCAAGATTAGGTTTTGGGTGAGTTCAGCTAGAGGTGAAGCACAGACCATACTTGACTGATGGAGGCTGTATATTAAGCAAAAGAACACTTTGATCTCAGCTTCCATCACATGTAACATCCCCAATCAGGAAATCTGTATAATCAGAGCACATTTGTTGTTGCTTTGGATTGGAGGAATGAGGATAGACACTAGGTAGCAAAAGGGTGCTCAATTATTTTTCAATTTCATTTATTTGAGTGCACAGATGGAGAATATTCCCATCTGCTGGTTCAGTAATCAAATGTTCACCATAGGTGAGGCTGAGATAAGTCAATACTGGGAGCTTGTGTGCAGGACATTGAAGCACAGCAGGTTAACCCACAGATGGTGATGCCCACATGTCACGTTAGAGTGCTGTATCATATGGGAAGTGTGGGTAGAATTCCTGATTCCTAGTTGTAATATAGCCCACCATGGGAAGTGAACCAGAAGAGGGAAGGTCTCTCTCTGTTTTTACTGTTTTCTAATTAATTCATTAAAGACTTCAAGGGAGGTGCTGGTACTGTTGCATAGCAAGTAAAGCCACTGCCTGCAGTGCTGGTGTCCCATATGGGTGATGGTTCGAGTCCCAGCTGTTCCACTTCAAATCCAGCTCCCTGCTAATGTGCCTAGGAAAGCAGCAGCAGATGGCCCAAGTCTTTCAGTCCCTGCATCCATGTGGCAGACCTGGAAGAAGCTCCTGGCTCCTGGCTTTGGATCAGCCCAGCTCCAGCTATTGTGGCCATTTGGGAAGTGAACCAGCAGATGGAAGACTTCTCTCTGCCTCTGCCTCTGCCTTTCTGTAATTCTGCCTTTCAAATAAATAAATAAATATTTTAAAAAATACACAACTTCTCAGGAGTAGGGAGCTTAGAACTCAATCCAGGTCTCCAATATGGCTCAAAGGGTTAAAACTACTTAAGCTATTGCTCACTGGGCGATGTACTCACAGGGTGCACATTAGTTGGAAGCTGGAATTAAATCAGGTGTGGAACTGGTACTCAAACCTAGTCATTCTGGAATGTGGATGTAACCAGGTAGCATCTTAACCACTTGGTCAAATGCCTATCCCTGTGTATTTTGGGGGTGATAAAATATTCTAAAAGTAATGGTGGTGATTGTTATACATAACTGGAAACTGGTGGCTTGTATGTACATCCTTAATGGATGAATTTCATGGTAAGTGAAATATATTCATACCTCAGTTCTGCTGCTGAAGAATATGATATTGGCTAGTGCCACAGCTCACTAGGCTAATCCTTCGCCTGCTGCACTGGCACTCCGGTTTCTAGTACCAGTTGGGGTGCTGGTTTTGTCCCGGTTGCTCTGCTTCCAGTCCAGCTCTCTTCTGTGGCCCGGGAAGGCAGTGGAGGATGCCCCAAGTGCTTGGGCCCTGCCCCCGCATGGGAGACCAGGAGGAAGCACCTGGCTTCTGTCTTCGGATCAGCACAGCTCCAGCCATAGTGGCCATTTGGGGGGTGAACCAACGGAAGGAAGACCTTTCTCTCTGTGTCTCTCTCTCAGTCTAACTGCCTGTCAAAAAAAAAAAAAAGAATGTGATATGATATTGACAAGGTTTTAACTAGGTGTATTGAATTATCAAATTTTTTTATTTTTATTTTTGACAGGCAGAGTGGACAGTGAGAGAGAGAGAGAGAAAGGTCTTCCTTTGCCGTTGGTTCACCCTCCAATGGCTGCTATGGCTGGCACACTGCAGCCGGCACACTGCGGTGATCCAAAGGCAGGAGCCAGGTGCTTCTCCTGGTCTCCCATGGGGTGCAGGGCCCAAGTACTTGGGCCATCCTCCACTGCACTCCCAGGCCACAGCAGAGGGCTGGCCTGGAAGAGGGGCAACCGGGACAGGATCAGTGCCCCGACCGGGACTAGAACCCGGTGTGCCGTGCCACAAGGCAGAGTATTAGCCTAGTGAGCCACTGCGCAGGCCCTGAATTATCAAAATTTTAAGTAACATTTTTAATGCATTTCAAATTCAAATTCATGTAAAATGTGACTTCCCCTATGTAAGCTGTGCTGCACATTTATTTGTAGATATGGATTAAATGTGTGAGAAAGTGATGGCAGCATAGAACCTGAATGAAATACAATGATTGATTTGGGGCAGGGGATGGTGGAGAAAGGTGATATTAGTCTTATCTCGTATGTCTTTTTTGAAAATATATTCATGAATTAAATTAATGGATAACCAAGCATGGTCAGACACCACAGGTATATGCCTAAATATTTTTATTAGTGATGTATCAGAAAGGACTTATTCCAGCTTTTATTCCTTATGGTATTCTCAATTAGTCAATCCTACTGTTGGGTCATCATTTTCCTTATCATCACATGAGGGACTATTAATTCTTCTGCATTTGGTACAAATCAGAGAACTCCTGTCACTGAGTTAGTGCCCAAAATCATGAGCTCTACTCATTACATAGAGGGTACAGGTAAGACAAAGAGGAAGTGAGTGCCTGAGGTCAACTACCTATAAATGGATATGATCTTTCCAGTTTTTCTCTTATTAGAACTCCTCATAGAATCCACATCTCCAGGAGCGTGGGGGAGGGGCGGGGAGGAGGAGGAGGAAGCGGCGGCGGTGGCTGCTGATGTCGCTGCGAGCGAGCGGCGGCTGACTCCGCGGCGGCTGCCGAGCGCCCGAGTCGGGCCTGCCTGCGCTGGCGCCCCAGCGAGCGCGGCTCCCCGGCTGCCAGGGCGGCCCTGAGGCGGCATTGCCCTGCCTTCGCCACCGCCCAGGCCGGCCGGCTCTGGCGTCGCCTGGCTCGCCCTCGTTCGCCCGCTCCCTCCTGCTCGCCTGAGTCACCGCCGCCGCCGCCGCCGCCATGGCTGAGAGTGGTGAAAGCGGAGGCCCTGCGGGCTCGCAGGATGGCGCCGCCGCGGCCGAAGGTGCTGGCGCCGCCGCCGCCGCCGCCGCGGCGGAGCCCAAGATCATGAAAGTCACCGTGAAGACCCCGAAGGAGAAGGAAGAGTTCGCCGTGCCCGAGAACAGCTCGGTCCAGCAGTTCAAGGAAGAAATCTCCAAACGTTTCAAATCACATACTGACCAACTTGTATTAATATTTGCTGGAAAAATTTTAAAAGATCAAGATACTTTGAGTCAACATGGAATTCATGATGGATTTACTGTTCACCTTGTCATCAAGACGCGAAACAGGCCTCAAGATCATTCAGCTCAGCAAACAAACACCACTGGAAGCAATGTTACTACATCATCAGCTCCTAATACTAACTCCACCTCTGGTTCTGCTACTAGCAACCCTTTTGGTTTAGGTGGCCTCGGAGGACTTGCAGGTCTGAGTAGCTTAGGTTTGAATACTACCAACTTCTCTGAACTGCAGAGTCAGATGCAGCGCCAACTTCTGTCCAACCCAGAGATGATGGTCCAGATCATGGAGAATCCCTTCGTCCAGAGCATGCTTTCAAACCCTGATCTGATGAGGCAGTTAATCATGGCCAACCCACAGATGCAGCAGTTGATACAGAGAAACCCGGAGATTAGCCATAAGCTGAATAATCCAGACATAATGAGACAAACACTGGAACTTGCCAGGAATCCAGCAATGATGCAGGAGATGATGAGAAACCAGGATCGAGCCTTGAGCAACTTAGAAAGTATTCCAGGGGGTTACAATGCTCTACGTCGCATGTACACGGATATTCAGGAGCCGATGCTGAGTGCTGCACAAGAGCAGTTTGGTGGTAATCCATTTGCTTCCTTGGTAAGCAATACATCCTCAGGTGAAGGTAGTCAGCCTTCTCGGACAGAAAATAGAGATCCATTACCCAATCCTTGGGCTCCGCAGGCTTCCCAGAATTCATCAGCTTCAAGCGGCACCACCAGTGCTGTGGGTGGCACTGCTAGTAATGCTGCCAGTGGCACTGCTGGGCAGAGTACTGCTGTGCCAAATTTGGTACCAGGAGTAGGAGCTAGTATGTTCAACACACCAGGAATGCAGAGCTTATTGCAACAAATAACTGAAAACCCACAACTTATGCAAACTATGTTGTCTGCCCCCTACATGAGAAGCATGATGCAGTCACTAAGCCAGAACCCGGACCTTGCTGCACAGATGATGCTGAATAATCCCCTATTTGCTGGAAATCCTCAGCTTCAAGAACAAATGAGACAACAGCTCCCAACTTTCCTTCAACAAATGCAGAATCCTGATACACTGTCAGCAATGTCAAACCCTAGAACAATGCAGGCCTTGTTACAAATTCAGCAGGGTTTACAAACATTAGCAACAGAAGCCCCTGGCCTCATTCCAAGGTTTACTCCTGGCCTGGGGGCCTTGGGAAACACTGGAGGCTCTTCAGGAACCAATGGATCTAACACTACAGCCAGTGAGAACACAAGCCCCACAACAGGGACCACCGAACCTGGCCACCAACAGTTTATTCAGCAGATGCTGCAGGCTCTTGCTGGAGTAAATCTTCAGCTGCAGAATCCAGAAGTCAGATTTCAGCAACAACTGGAACAACTCAGTGCAATGGGGTTTTTGAACCATGAAGCAAACTTGCAGGCGCTAATAGCAACAGGAGGTGACATCAACACAGCTATTAAAAGGTTACTGGGCTCCCAGCCATCATAGCCCATCATAGCAGCATTTCTGTATCTTGAAAAAAATGTAATTTATTTTTGATAACGACTCTTAAATCTTTAAAATACCTGCTTTATTTCATTTTGACTCTTGGAATTCTGTGCTGTTATAAACAAACCCAATATGATTGATTTTAAGGTGGAGTTCAGTAAGATAAAAAAAAAAAAAGAATCCACATCTCCAATCATAGTATGAACAACTCCTGCTGGCAGAGGTGTGTGACTACCACCATTCTGGAGCAGTAATTACTAGAAAAGGACTAATCAACGAGCTACTTCATGGAACAAACTAGTTTGTTTTAAAAAATTTTAGAAGATTTATTTGTTAATTTGAAATGCAGAGTTACAGAGAAAGAGTGGGGGAAAGAGAGATCTTCCATCTGTTGAGACAGGCCAAAGCTAGGAGTCTGGAACTCCATCCAGGTCTCCCATGTGAATGGCAGAGGCCCAAGAACTTGGGCTATCTTTCACTGCTTTCTCAGGTGCATTAGCAGGGTGTTGGAGTGGAGGTGGAACATCTGGGACTCAGACTTGTGACCATATGGTATGCCATTGTTGCAGAGTGGCTTAGCCTGGTGCACCAAAATGCTGGCCCTCGAGCTAATTCTTTGATTCCTGAAAATTCATTTTCTATTTCAAGGAATACAACTTTGAGACCTACATATTCAGGTGCAATCTGATCTGAAATGGAGAGATCTAGGCTTAACATTTTGAGGCAGGTTTCTTAATTTGCAGAAGACAATCACTGAAGGACAAAGGCAGGATCAGAGAACAGGGAAAACCATATCTTATGCATAGAAACAACAAGGGGTAAATTGTTGTTTAAGAGTGAGTATGCCTTCACATCCCTGTTCAAACCCACACCAACTCTGGCTATAGAATATAGGCTTATCTCTATTGGAAGGAGATCAGCAATAGGGGTGGGAGTGCCTTGAAACCCTTGCACTGATCTCCTTGCCTAATTGGTGGCAAAAATCACAAATGGAGGGAAAAGTTCAGGTTCAGCTGTTAGACAATGAAAATTTATTAGGTAGTCAGATAGATGGTGTATGGGTTGGACAGAGAGGCCTTATGAGTTTCTAGGTTCCAGGAAATGGCATATCTGTGAGTGTGCAGTGATTTTGAGGTGTATCCACCTTAAGGCTCACTATCTTATTCCAGTATATGCACTAGGATAGTTTTCTCAACTGAGAAATATGATTCATTGATAGGTAATGAATTATTGTAGTACTTTAGAGAAAGCCTCTTTTTTCAAGGGTGAAATATGTGTTGCCACAGAATATTAGTTTGTTGCTTAAGTATCTTAATGTAGAGTCATGGTGACTTTCCTCCTGCTTTAAGTATCTGTAATAAATAGATAATATTCTTTTTTAAAAAGACTTATTTATTTATTTGAAAGTCAAAGCTACACAGAGAGAGAAAGAGAGGCAGAGAGAAAGAGAGGTCTTCCATTCACTGGTTCACTTCCCAATTGGCTGCAATGGCCAGAGCTGCGCTGATCTGGAAGGAGCCAGGAGCTTATTCCGGGTCTCCCACATGGGTACAAGGGCCCAAGGACCTGGGACATCCTCCACTGCTTTCCCAGGCCACAGCAGAGAGCTGGATTGGAAGTGGAGCAGCTGGGCTGCAAACTGGTACCCATATGGGATACCCACACTGTAGGCACTGGCTTTACCTGCTACGCCACAGTGCCAGCCCCTAGATGTGCGTTCTATACCTACAAAACAGTTAACAGAAAAATAGAAATAAAGTAGTGACAAATATCATTAGACATCAATGTTCAAATTTCTCCATTCCTAGCACATTTCTTTCAAATGTGAATTTGTCAGGCTAAGAATTGATCATGAGAATTCCACTTGGAGAGACCAATCTCAATGCATTACATGCATTCTCCAGGCTGTAGGGCTGAATAGTGAGCAAATAGACATACCACTCTTCTTGTTCTTAGTGGAGGGGTGCAGAGGCTTATGAGAAAGGTAGTCTCATCATCTTGTGACATCATTAGTACAGAACCATCGGAAGGCCTTTCCATTTCCTTCTGAGCATGTGCTATCCTTCTCAGCCCTGCCCTGTTCTTTCAAGATTTTCTAGGCCCTGTGTTTCTCCCAATGCTGCTCCACAAGCTGTAAATGAATTCTGCTTCCCTGAAGGTTGGGGATAAGGTAGAGGCCTCACAGGCCCACAGGGAGCCCTAGAAAGTGAGACACATGTTCTCAGTAGTAGGTGCTGTACCAGAAAGCCAGTGTGTTCTTTCACATGTGCAGATGTGATTCCAGAATCTCCACAGATGGGATAGACAATCCAAGATGACAATGGAGAAAGGGGAGCCTACAGATCGTGTGAGGAGCAGGGAGGCCTGTGGTATAAGTCCACTTCTAGCTCAGCCACTGAGGAATCCTTTTAGTGGCCTGGATGACATTATTTTATCCATGGTAGTACTAAGATATTAACAATACCAGTGAAATACCCCCAAATTCACAGAGAACTCACTGTGAAGTGTGTGCAGGCTGCCCTGCTATTAGACAGTAGTAGGTTTTGTGGTGCCTTCTCAGATAATGAAGTTTCTGGCCCATTCCTGCACTGTGTATCCTGCCCATGCTCTTGTTTATACAAAATCTATTTCCAAGGACAATGGATTCTGTGAGAATAGTTAGGAAACTGAATGCTGATCCCATTTAGTTTATTTTTTAAATTTTTTAAAAGATTTATTTAATTTTATTTGAAAGAGTTACACAGAGAGAGGAGAGGCAGAGGTCTTCCATCTGATGGCTCACTCCCCAACTGGCTGTAACAGCCGGCACTGTGCCGATCTGAAGCCAGGAGCCAGGAGCTTCCCCTGGGTATCCCACATGGGTACAGGGGCCCAAGGACTTGGGCCATCTTCTACTGCTTTCCCAGGCCATAGCAGAGAACTGCATCAGAAGTGGAGCAGCCAGGATTAGGACCGGCACACATATGGGATACTGGCACTTCAGGCCAGGGTGTTAACCCTCTGTGCCACAGCGCTGGCCCTGATCCTGTTTAGTTTAGAACAAAGTAGCTAATTATGTGTGAAGCAGTGGGTTCCATGAATAGGGATTTCACCTGAAGGAACATCCCTCTGGCCCAAATGTTCTCAATAGTTCTTCACAGCAGAGGCAAGGGAATCCTAGAAGGGTGAAGGTCATAGCTTTGCATGGCCCAAGCTGTTAATTATTCACTCTAATGCCAAGAGTGATTTAAGATTTAAGTGATGATACCTCACCTAATCCATAAGCTATCAAAGATAGTGTGATGTTGGAAAGTTTGTATAAGCTTTTAGAAGAGATATGTGAGTGGGTTGAGGACAGGCAAGGATCTAGGAAGCGGTACTTAGAAAGTTATTGAAGATATGGCCATCACTGGAGGGATAACCTGCCTTTTCTGAGAATCTGTGTTGCTCTCTACCACTTCATTTTACCTCCATTATTTCCAGAATTGGAGCTCTCTGAAACCTAGTCTGTCAACACAGTTGGTGACTGCAAATGTGCTGATGCCTCCTAAATCCTGATAGCTCTGGTATCACAGGAATATTGCCACAATCTTTTTACCTGACAAGGAAGATGGAATGCTCCAGGGCTGTGGTGTAGCAGGTAAAATGCTGGCATCCCATATGAGTGCTTTTTTGAGACCCAGCTGCTCCACTTTCAGTCTAACCCCCTGCTAACAACTGCTTTAATTGCTTGGAAAAGCAGTAAAAGAAGGCCTAGTGCTTGGGCCCCTGCACCCACATAGAAGACCTGGAGGAAGCTGCTGGCTACTGGCTTCAGTTTAGCCCAGCCCCAGCCATTGTGACCATTTGGAAAGTGAACCAGCAGATGGAAGACCTCTCTGTCTCTCTCTTCCACTGCCTCTCTGTCTCAGTAACTCTTACTTTAAAATAAATAAATAAATATTTAAAAACAACAAGAACAAAAGATTTTAAAGGGTTTTTTATTGCAATTTTAAATGCTTTTCAATAAGTAATAGTTTTTATTCAAATTTTTGGTGCTTTGGTGTAGAGATGAGCTGGGGAAAAGTGAGTGGTGGGGGAATAACTCAGTGCATACCTGTAGGCCTCTTTCCATTGTGACTGATAGTGGTTATTGCCAGTGTCACACACCAATCTGGGGCTTTAGAATTCAATCTCAGTTTCCAGATCATGTCTCATTTTTATTACCCATCAGAATTTGTCTCAGGGTTACTTGGTTCTTCTCTGTACTCAAGTGAGAACTTGCTTTTCTTTCTTAATGTAACTTCATTACTGATGCCCACATATTTGGAGTGTTGAAAAGGTTGGCTGTTTCTCATACTCTGAACCTTTGTCTCTCTTTGGTTGAATGTAACAGTACATTTATTGTTTCAGTGATTGTGTGATGTCAAACTGTTTCTTTTTAAGAAGAAACTTTGCTTTTGTAAATTATTCCCTTGTTTTTGAAGCAGAATTTGTCAAAGGGGTCACTTTTGTCCACTCCTTTTATACTTTTTTCAGAGTGACTCATCTCAACTTTTAATATAATATCAATTTTTTTCTGTTCTCCCACCATTAATTTGAACATAGGGAGGTTTTTACAAAACAAGACTGCAAAAAATCTTAGAGATTGTTTAAAAGCAGAATAAGACACAGAGTTGTGACCTTGTGACCTTTCGGACATTTCGGATCCATCAATTTAGTGTTAACTGGATAGAGTATAATCATTGGTCTAGATGGAGTTTTTTTTTTCCACTTATAAAATATAATTTTACCTAAACACTGAGTCAGAAAGAGGAAACAATTTCTTTGCCCCAACTTTGCTCATTTTTACACTGGCACTATTATAATTTTCAGTGGCATGTTAAATTGGACCATTTCATTTACTTTGAGTTAGAAATTACTGTATAATTCTTGGTTCGTGATTCTAGTAACATCCAGCATAAGTGTAGCAAGTTACCTATAGCAGAAAGGAGATCATAATGGTATTGAATGTAATTTTGTAGTAGGGAATGGCCTTTTAAATCAGAGAGAACATTTGAATCCTCTTCAGGGATTTGTGTAGATACTTGTGTGTGTGCGTGTGTGTGTTTAATAGATAAGTGTATACACAACATACACTCTTCTGATGTTGTATATACATATGCACATTACATACATTTTAATTTTTTGACAAAGAAAACCAAATTAAGATTTGGAGAAGTGGCATATTCTTATTTTAAAAGAGCATGTTTGAAGCCATCGGTTTGTGTCTAAAATTAGCTGTAGCACATGGATGTTGTCCATATTGAGCTATTTGCTGTTTGAATTATAGAAGTCTACAGTATTTGTGTTGGTATAGTTTTTGTAAAAAGACTCAGAAAAAAAATCAGGGTGGTGGAAAAACTAGATCTGTGTATTGTTTTGGCATGCATTTATTCCATATTTTCTAAGCAATGGTTTAAACTCGGTCTTTTAAGTTTATTTACTTTAAGGAGTATTATCATATCATTTTCAAAATATCTTAACTTTTACACTATATATATATATATATATATATATATATATATATATATATCTTCAGGACTGTAAAAAATAGCAGCACACATTTAACAGTAACTATTTGTGCCTAAATGTTTTACTTTGAGATTGGAATGACTTGCACAGCAGTAAGTATCACACATTCTTTAAGACAAAATATTACAATTATAATCAGTTATTTGTAGCAATGCTTCTGCTTTTGCTGTTGGAAGTTGCAGAGCTCACAGTTTGGATACGCAGTGTCTGCTTGCCCTGCAGGCTTCTCTTTTTGGCCAGGTTTGCCTGGGAAACCTGTGGGGTTTGCTTCAGTTGAAGAAGTAGCACTTATGAGTCTGTGTGTTCAGTTTCATAGAAAGTTTTCAAAGTCTCCATGATATCAGGCAGCAGCATTTATAGATTGTTTCTCTCTTGTTCCCATTAAGCACATTATTTTCTACCAAGCCGTACAGGTGTTAGTTATACATTTAAAGATAATCCAGTTTTAGGTTTAAGCTCCAGAAAAGCAAGGGGCTTATGTCTGCTGTGAGAGAGCATGTGATCTTACTGTCTTCCATGCATATTAAACACACCCTACCATTGTAGGGCCAGGTCCCGAGAACAGCAAGAGATCCAGCAAATCTGGCTCCAGCAGGGCACTTGACTTTGTACCTCTCATCAAGTTATAGCTGCAGAACCTATGTTTCATGTGCAAGGGAAGTTTGGTTCCATAACTTGCACTTGTAGAGGTAGAAACAAATTCTAAACATGACAAAAAGCTATTAATCACATTATTTTGGATGTGTTTGATCTTTAAATCCCAAGCCCAGTCTCAGAGATGGGAACTGAGTTGGAAGTAAGTGACCTGCCGGAGCTTTAACTGTAACTGAGTTAACGGGGCCGGTGCTGTCATGGAGCAAGTTAACACGGTGCCTGCAGTGCCCGCATCCCATGTGGACTGGGTTGGAGTCCCGGCAGTTCCACTTCTGGTCCAGCTCACTGCTAGTGCGCTTGAGAAAGCAATGGAGGATGGCTCAACTGCTTGGGCCCCTGCAGTCATGTGGAAGACCCGGATGAAGCTCCTGGCTCCTGGCTTCCCATTGGCCCAGCTTTGGCTGCTGGGCACTGGGATGTGGATGAGCTCCCTTTCCACCTGCCGAACACGCAGGGAGTGGAAAACACCAAGCACACCTGCAGGCTGGGAAAGAGGCAAGAAGAGGGGCTGGGGCACCTACTCCTCCCCCATCCAGGGCGTCCCCTACAGGACCGCCAGCCACGCGAGGGCAGAATGCGCGTGGGCTGGCCGCCAGGGACCCCAAGTTTTCCGCCTACCGGCCCCACAGCACCTGGTAGCCCGCGCCCCCTGCGCCTTGCAGAGCGAGGTGTGTGGCCTCTGCAGCGCTGCTCTGACCCCCTGTGCGGGAGTCCCCGACGCTGCCAGCGCACAAGGCCCGGGAGGGGACAAGGCACCGGGGACCCCAAGCTCGGTGCCGGTGCCCAGGATGGAGCTACGCTCTCCCGAGTAAAGCGCGGGCTGCATGGAGCCGAGGGACGCGCTTTGTTCCCTGCCGGGGTGCGGACATGGGGTAAGGGGTAGAGATCATTGGTGCCTCAGGCTCCCGGTGAAGACCTGCAGGGCAAGGGGCTCGGGCTGCTCTGGACAGCTCCTCAGCTCCTTAGTGGGGAGGAGTGGCTGGACCCTGAGGCCCCTGCCGTGATGGAGCGCACTCAGCGGAGCTTCAGCCATCCTGAGACCTGGCCCTTGTCACGCTCAGGGACGAGGAAGGGGGATCAGCGACCCTGGATGTACTTCCTGCATATCTGAGCAGGCAGATTCTGCATTCCCAGGTGTGGGCGGGAGTGGAGGTTCTGTGTCCATCAGAGAACTAAGGCTTCCAGGCCTTCTTTGTGGGTCCTCCGGCCGCTTTGGGAAGCAAGGGCTTGGTGACTCCACAGCCAGGGCAGCACCGTGACTGCGGGGCTCCCGGCTTCCAGGGGCACTCAGGCATAATGAGGCATCACTGACCCTAAGTTTAAGGGAGCAGCTCTGGAGACATCAACCCTCTGGTTGGTGAGCCACAGACCGGCAATGCAAAGCGAACCCCGCAAAAGGCCTGAAGAAGGTCATTGTCACTGCAGTCTGTAGGAGGCACTTCAGGGAGCCACAGCACAGGCACTGTGACCTTGAACTTGATGGAACAACTCAACCAGAGCTAGCAGGATCCCCACAGGGCCACCACCTGACAGGCCAGAAGAGCTTAGAGGACACCAGTCCAAAGTCACTGTTTAGGAGAGAGAGAGAGAGAGAGAGAGAGAGAGAGAGAGAGAGAGAGAGAGAGAGAGAAAGTGAGTTAGACGGCAGCAGGTTCTTGCTTCTGGTTGAATGGCAAGAGATGACTGACAAATCTCTTGGGAACGATGGAGATGGGAAACCATTATTTTGCAAACATCATTAGTAATGATTATGTCAAACAAGATGCATCAATGTGAAAATCTGGGAGGGAACTTGGCATATACGTGCATGTTAACATGATAAACCACTACAGACTGCTCATTCATTGCAAGGGAGAAAAAGAAAGCCATCATGCTGGAGAAATCAGATGATCAACATTAACATTCCCAGGGGAGGACAGAGATTTCCCCGGCGCCTCCAGTGGGCCACCCCGAGGAAAACACTCCTTGATGAGCTTGAGTGAGAAGACGTGCACTGAATCACACAGAATCAAACAACATCCAACTGTAAAGATGGCAGGGGAGCTGTATTCTCAAAGAATGTGTATGTACTAGCAGGCTATGTGGGGCTAGCGCTGTGGTACAGCGGGTTAAAGCCCTGGCCTGAAGTGCTGGCATCCCATAGAGGCACCAGTTCTAAGTCCCGGCTGCTCCTCTTCTGATCCAGATCTCTGCTATGGCCTGGGAAATCAGTAGAAGATGGCCCAAGTCCTTGGGCCCCTGCACCCACGTGGAAGACCTGGAAGAAGCTCCTGGCTTCACATTGGCCCAGCTCCAGCCGTTGCAGCCAACTGGGGAGTGAACCAGTGGATGGAAGATATCTATCTCTGTCTCTACCTCTCTCTGTAACTCTTTCAAAAAAATAAAATAAACCCTAAAAAAAAAGAGAAAGAAAGGCTGTGTATGGTTCCTGATTACAGAAGACTGGAAACAGAAAACTAAGGCAGGAGAACTTGGGAACATGAGAAGACATCAGTAGGCCAAGGACAAAATATTAATATGGATCATAGATTAAAATACTCTACCAGTATAGACTTAAGAAACTGATGACCGCACTGTGACTATGTAAGAGAATGTCACTCTTCCTAGGAAGTTCACACTGAAGTGTTGAGGGATAGGACAATTACACACATGTAATTTATCCTCAGATGGTATACATGTGTGTGTATGTGTGTGTGTGTGAGAGAGAGAGAGAGGGAGAGAGAAAGGGAGAGAGAGAGAGAGAGAGAAAGAGAGGGTGGGAGGGGTACTAGGTTATACCTAAACAGGAGTAAAGTTTTGGGGTTCTATTGCACAGCAGGATAAAGATAGATAATATTAATTTACTGCATATTTCTCTAAAAAGAACTAGAAGATAGGTTTTTTTATGATTTCACAGTAAAGAAATGTTAAATGCTTGAAAGGATAAATAGATTTACCCATATTGGACTTTATACATTATATATATCTAGCAAAATATCACAAAGTACCCCACAAATATGTACAATTGGTATACATCTGTTAAATTAAAAAAAGAAAGCCAATAACAGAGTTAATGGGGTAAAATGTTAATAATAATTGACAAATCACAGTGAAGGTAATTGCAGATATTCTCTGTGCTATTTTAATTTCCCCAATTTTAGAGTTGTTTTCAAAAAAATTATAAACTCCCTAAATGAGGGGGTATCCAAAAGTTCATGGGAAATGCATATTTTTTTTATAGGCAGAGTGGATAGTGAGAGAGAGAGACAGAGAGAAAGGTCTTCCTTTTTGCCGTTGGTTCACCCTCCAATGGCCACTGCAGCAGGCGCATCTCACTGATCCAAAGCCAGGAGCCAGGTGCTTCTCCTAGTCTCCCATGCGGGTACAGGGCCCAAGCACTTGGGCCATCCTGCACTGCCTTCCCGGGCCATAGCAGAGAGCTGGCCTGGAAGAAGGGCAACTGGGATAGAATCTGGCGCCCCAACCGGGACTAGAACCCAGTGTGCCGGCGCCGCAAGGTGGAGGATTAGCCTGTTAAGCCATGGTGCTAGCCTGCATATTGTTTTTAAAAACTGCACTACACAAATTTTTTGCACCAAAATAAACTTATCTTTAAACTTTCTTTTCCATGAACTTTTTGAATCCTCATATAAATTATTAATTTAATTAACAAATTATAGAGGATAAGAATGGGAAAATATATGAGAACCCAAACACATTCTGTCTCCCAAGGTAGGGAGAGAGTGGGAGTGATGGTGTTAAACTTCAGGCAGGGGGCTGGCACTATGGCAGGTAGGTTAGGCCTCTGCCTGCAGCGCTGGCATCCGAAATGGGCACCAATTCGAGTCCCAGCTGCTCCACTTCTGATTCAGCTCCTTGCTAATGGCCTGGGAAAGCAGTGGAGGATGGCACAAATGCCTGAGCCCCTGTATCTACATGGGAGTCCCGGAAGAAGCTCCTGGCTCCTAGCTTTGGATTGGCCCAGCTCTGTTGTTGTGGCCATTTGTGGACCAGCAGATGGAAGATCTCTCACTCTATCTCTCTGTCTGTAACTCTGCCTTTCGAATAAAATAAATTAATAAAAAAAAAGCTTCAGGGAATCCAAGTAACCTTGAATTTATGTACATTCATAGAGACTTTAATCTTTAAATATGAAATAAAAAATTTGTATTTCTTGAGAGGAAGATGGGAAGAGAGAATTAGTTAAAACGAATGTCCTGATTAATCTCAAAGAAATCTGAAAAGAAGAAAAGCATGGACAACAATAGATATAATGTAGTAAAATATACAGTAAGGAAGAAGATATGAAATCAAACCTATCAGCTACTGCGAGAAATCTGAATGGGGGACTAATGATGTCATTTTCAGCTACACACTGCAGAGGGCACTTGCAGAAAACTATACTATACAGGTCAGTCACGCCATGTGGCCTCTTACTGCAATCAAGGAATAGAACACAAGGATGTGTGAGGCTGCTGCCTGGGTAACAGGGAATACTGTTTTACAGTAACTTTAAAAAAAAGTAGAGTAAAATAATGCTTAAAAGTATAGTACAGAAAATACATTAGGCAGTAGCATAACCGTTATGATCATTATCAGGTATCAGGTACTACATGTCATTGTGTGGCTGTATTTCTACTTGAGAAGCAGCACAGTAGGTTTATTTATGCCAGTGTATAAATAATACACTGCAAATACACAAGTAATGCATTGCACAAGGACGTTACGATAGCAGTAGGAATTCTGCAGCTCTGTTATAATCCTATGGGACCACCATCGTATATGCAGCCTGTCTGAAAATCTCTAGGCAGTGCATTACTGTATGATGTTTGCACCAAAGGCCTCAGATTTTTTTTTTAATTTGACAGATAGAGTTAGTGAGAGAGAGACAGAGAGAAAGGCCTTCCATCTGTTGGTTCACCACCAAAATGGCCACTATGACTGGAGCTGAGCTGATCCAAAGCCAGGAGCCAAGTGCTTCCTCCCGGTCTCCCAGGCAGGTGCAGGGGCCCAAGGGCTTGGGCCATCCTCCACTGCCCTCCTGGGCCACAGCAGAGAGCTGGACTGGAATAGGAGCAGCCGGGACTAGAACCCGGCACCCATATGGGATGCTGGCACCGCAGGCTGAGGATTAACCAAGTGAGCCACGGCTCTGGCCCCCTCAGATATTTTTAATCACATGGAAACACACACAAGATGATTCAATCGATGTGCTGCATCTACTGAAATTATGAATGCTAAATACTTCAGGTCTTTTCTGTAGGCCACTCAAAGAAGCAGACTCATTGTGATACACTTCTGCAAAAGGCTTTGCCAACTGACTTTTCCATGTCTGATCTTTTGCTGCCACCTAGAGACAGAACCTAGTCATAGCATGTTGTCCTTAAGGCACAAAGAACCAAAGATATCCAGCCTCCCTGAATACAGCAAAGATTGCATACAGGATCTATCGGTACAACATCTTCTACAGCAAGGAGAGCCATGAGGCAATTGATTTGCACCAGGAACAACTCTTAACAGGCCCTGAGATGAGCACTGAGTGTGCAGTCCCAGCATCACTCAATACTCCCAGCCTGGGAACTCAGCCTGTCCCCCTGGTCAGCCTGGCTCCTGACCCCTAAGTCAGTGAGGGTCTGAGATGAGCCCTCCCCCACCCACTACTGGGTGGTTAGATATCATTTCCACATAGAAATAATAATGATCACCACAACTTGTATGCATGGACTTCAAAATTTTTGCACAAAAATATATTTAAAAAAATATATTTGTTTTTTTTTTTTTGAAAGGCAGAATTACAGAGAGAGAGAGAGAAACAGAGAGAGAGAGAGATTCCATCCACTGGTTCATTCCCCAAATGGCCACGACCCCCAAGAGCCAGGAGCTTCTTCTAGGTCTCCAATGTGGATGGCAGGGGCCTAAGCATGTAGATATTTTCTACTGCTTTCCCAGGCATATCAGCAGGGAGCTGGATTGGAAGTGGAGCAGCTGGGTTGGGAAGCAGTGCCCATGCGGGATGCGGGTGTCGCAGGCAGTAGCTTTATTCTTTGCACCGCAGTGCTGGCTCCTTAAGTTCTTTCTTAAAGAATCCTTGGAATGACAAAGTTTATGTCCTGCCTCCAATGCACCAGCCATCTCACCATGCATTAGTTTATTTACTCTTCACAACAGCATTCAGATTTAGTTATTCTTAGTTATGAAGATACAAACCGAGGTTCAGAGAAATCAAGTAGCTTATACAAAAACAAACAAACAAACAAACAAAAAACTGATAGTGAGAGTCCCTAGGCTTAAATCCAAATGCTGAAGTTCAGAGTCAACAGTGCTTTACAGTATGACATGACTGATTTGCTCAAGTACACAGAAAAATCAATCTCGCAGCTGAGGAAGTTGGACCATTTTTCCTAAAGAGGGATAAAGACAATCCTTTCTTGTGATGCTTTTCCACATCGTATTTCCCTGGTAGCCTCGTTGTCCAACACCCACTCTCCCCTTGTCCCCCCCACCCCCAATCTAGAGTAACTGACTACATGAAACTCTTGGATTCTTGGGAAGAACGGTTAAGAAGACCACATGAGCTCTTCCAGTGCAGGAAACCTCTACTGTTGCATTCACGCGTCCACACCAACATGCTCTTCAGTGCTCTACCAGCCATATAACCCCATGTGGATGGGGAGCACAGAAGTGTGCGGGGAGCACATGATCACCAACAGCATTCAGCTGAAGTCAATTTCTCTTTCTTCTTTGTCAGACCCTTTTTGCACAAAAACTAAAAAGAACACACCCTAGGGTGATGACCCAAACCTTTCTCTTTTTCTTTTTTTGCATTTTTTCAAAGTTTAAAAATTTTTAAATTGCTTTCTATTTAATTCAAATTGTGTAACTTTAGAAGCGACAGTGAAGAGTCTGGCTGGGGTCCCCACACCCCATGTTGGGGTGCCTGGGTGTGAGTCCTGGCTTGCCCGGATTCTAGGAGGCAACAGGCATGGCTCCAGTGATTGGATTCTTGCCACCCCTGTGGGAGACCTGGATTAAATCCCAGCTCCTGGCTTTGTCCTGCCCCAGCCCCAGCCATTCTGGGTATTTGGGAATTGAACCAACAGATGGGAGCTCTCTGCCCATCTGTCTCCCAAATAAATAACTAAAATTTTTGTTTTCAATATTTTCTTATTTATTTGAAAGAGAGAGTTACAGAGAGAGGGAGAGACACACACAGAGAGAGATATCTTTTTTCCACTGGATTACTCACCTAATGACTGTAACACCTAGGACTATGCCAGACCAAAACCAGGAGCTTGGAACTACTTCTGGTCTACCACGTGGGTAGCAGTGGCCTAAGCACTTGGGCCATCATCTGCTGCTTACCCAGGCACATTAGCAAGGAGCTGGATTGGAGGTGGAACTATCCAGTCTCAAACTGGCACCCATATGGGATGCTGGCATCATAAATAAAAATTTTAAAAATTGCATAACTATGCATTAAGAAGTATGTAATAGTAAATTGTGAAGATTTATTTTACCACTCCAAACCTCATTTTTTCTTCTCTGTAAAATGAGGAAATAAGCCCAGGCATTCTCTGAGAGCCATTAGCTCTCTCTTACCTTATGATCTTAAGAGGTCCTAAACCAGGAGTGGTGGTGCCATTTCAGACTCATCTCAATAGCACAAAATGTCTGCCTTCCTTTGCCAATGCTTGCCATGGTGTCATTGACAGAGATTTCTAAACAAATTTGCCTTTCTATTGACTTGAAACTTTCAATTTCATCAGCTATAAATCAATACTGTTAACTGTTTACACTGACCAGTATTTAAAGTGTTGTCAGGAAAATATTCACTTTATTGATTTCTTTCCCTTATATGTCATGACTTGAAATGTAAGTAGCTCAGACTGTAAATAGTAGTGAGCAGTCACTGTCTTCCCTGTCCCATGGCCACAGAATCAATGGCTTGACTTCTGGTGCTCACATGGACTGTAAGTAACAAGATTATGAAAGACAATGGAGAAAGGCTTAGATTGGTATCTCAACATCTGGAAACCATCAAAACAGTCACAACTTTCTGTAGAGATGATTAGCGAGATTCCTCCAACAGATGGAGTGAGATGTCAGATCAACACAGCAAGGAGCCAGCGAAAGTGTACACACCAGACTGCACCTGCCTCTTCCCTGCCCAGTTCCCTGCACTCAAAGCTGGACTGGAAGCAGGGATTACATCCTTCCCTGGGGACAAAAACATAGAGAAACCCAGCCCCTCCCTGCCATATTGCACTAAAGCCCCCCAGATGCAAGCCTCACAAGATACACAATGTGCAGTCAACTCACGAATGGCCAGGCAATACTTGATAGATATCTGAGGGGGAGATCTAAAATAGGAGCAAAGTAAAAGACATTACAAACAACAAGTAGAAACCAGAAAGTCAGAAGAAACAGACAGGGAGTGGAAGACCATTCCATAGAAGCCATGACGGTGAGTATGCTCTGACAAACACATGGCCTCTATGAAATAAGAGCAGGGTAAGATTTTCAGAGTAAAGGACACAAAAAACTTGGCCATTAAATATTGATAGTAATTTTTTTTAAAAAGTCAATAAAAGTACTGAAAATAAGGTTGGAAGGAATTCCTGAGATAATTTTTTCTTTAAATTTTTTTTCATTAACAATAACTATATTTTTATGGGGAACAGGGTGACTTTTCAATATACGTACACAGTGTGTATTGATCAAATCAGTACAATCAACATTTCTACCTTTTTGACTTGACTTTATGATTGGCGCCTTGGGTCTCTTTTATTTTTTATTTTCTCATAAAAAATATCATAGGCTACTGTGAAGGATAATCACCCATTATCCAGCCTCCTTCCATTCCCTCCACACTCCCTAGCCTACAGTAATCATTATTCTGGGTTCAGATAGAGTTTTTTGGCTTCCACATGTGAGAGAGAACAGGAGCATTTGCCTTTCTGTGTCTGGCTTATTTTATTCCACATAATGTCATCTGCTTCCATGGATTTTGTTACAAATGACAGAATTTCATTCTTTTATGGCTCAACAGTATCCCGGTGTGAAGTCCCCTAGCGGGCATTCATCCAGAAGACAAGATATCATTTTACCATGGCAATCCCTGCTCTACTGTATCTATTGGAGCACTGTTCACAAGAGTCCTGACATGGAGTCAACCTCTGATAGTTTCCAAAAGAGACAACAGATGGGGAATGTAAGTCAATCAGATCATTGCTGGAAGTACAACAGAAAACTAGGCAGAATTCTGCCAGGAAAGAAGAGACAAAAGATGAGAAGAAAAATGTGAAAGACAGGTAGAAAATTTCCCACAACTAATAGCATACTTCTCTGTATTCTGAGAAAAATGAGTCTGGCACATCCCTGCAAACCTACCGTGCCGATCTCACAGGTCCTGGCAAGATGAAATAACACAAAACTATTATCCACATGGTACTAATTACTCCTTAAAATTCTACCTTACTAACTCCCTCTGAAATCATAAGCTCCCCTGTGGTAGGGTCTAATTGTGATTAATCTTTGGGCCTTAAATTTCCCAGGCCAGTGACTCAGAGTGTATAGCAACCAATACTTTTTGAATGAATAAGTAAGGTTTATAGAAAGACTTTTTTTATTTGACAGAGTTAGACAGAGAGAGACAGAGATAAAGGTCTTCTTTCCATTGGTTCACCCCCCAAGTGGCTGTTACAGCTGGAGCTACACCAATCCAAAGCCAGGAGCCAGGAGCTTCTTCCTGGTCTCTCAGGCGGGTGCAGGGGCCCAAGCACTTGGGCCATCCTCTACTGCCTTCCTGGGCTACAGCAGAGAGCTGGACTGGAAGAGGAGCAACTGGGACTAGAACCCGGCACACATATGGGATGCTGGCACTGCAGGTGGAGGATTAACCAAGTGAGCCACGGCACCAGCCTGAAAGACTTTTTAACTGTTGAAACACGTGTCACTCCATAATCATAAAAATTTGGAAACTCATCCATATAATACTACACAAGAGAAGATAGTTTTAAGATTTATTTATTTATTTGAAAGGCAGAGCTGCAAGAGAGAGAGAGAGAGAGAGAGAGAGAGAGAGAGAGAGAGAGAATATCTTTCATCCACTGGTTCTCTCCTCCAAATGACTGCCCAGCCAGGGTTGGTACAGGCTGAAGCCAGGAGCCAGGAACTTCATTGCAGTCTCCCACATGGATGGCAAGGGCCCAAGTATGTTGGCCACCTTCTGCTGCCTTATCAGGTGCATTAACAGAGAGCTGGGTTGGAAGCAGAGTAGCTGGGACTCAAACCAACACTCAGATATGGGGTGGCAGCCTCATAAGCAGTAGCTTAACCTGGTGTCACGATGCCAGCGCCCTCCCAATTTAATTAGTGAAAAAGAGAAGTTAGCTGAAAGGCGGTGGCTTCCAAAGCGGGTAGGTGAGATACCGTGGGACATTTGTGCTGGCCCCTGACTCCCTCATGGTACTAATAGGCCTGGCGCCCCCTTCTGTCCAAGCAGGACCACCCTGGAGCTGAGGAAGCAGCTGAGTCCTGGCAGCACCACTGCCCTTTTAGACAGTGTCGCCCAGAGTGACATGCACAGCTAAGCCACGTGCTCCCATTTGAAGAGGCTTCTGGACCTGATCTTCAGTCCAACTCACCACCCACGTGGCTACATCCTCTGCTCAGTGGAAAGCAGAGGCTGTGACTGGTGGCCTAGTACACTGCCTCTGTCTGCTGTCCATGGTTTCCCCATGTCCAGTGCTTCCCTAAATGACTCTCTAGAGACATATTGCCAATCCACAGAGTCCAGGATGACCAATTCTGAAAAATATGGGAGAAGAGATGAGAAGAAAATGCAGTAAAATGTTCAATGAAACTAAAAGGAATTCAGTAGTTGAAGAAACACCACAGTCTTCAAAATGCAGGAGCAAAAAGGAATGTGAAAACAAATCAGAATTCTGACAAAGTAAAGCCAAACTTTAAAATGCATTTCAAAAGAATCCATTTTTAATTTATCCTTTCTTTTGGTTGTACCAAAATTCATACATTTATAGCTCTATTGACTTCCTAGTGATTTTCTGCTATGCCAATACTGTGATAAGCATATTACATACACATTTTTCTGATTTTTTATTTATTTATTTGAGAGGTAGAGGTCCAGACAGAGAGAGGAGAGAGAGAGTGAGAAGTCTTCCACCTGCTTGTTTACTCTTCAGATGGCTGCAACAGCTGAAGCTGGGCCCATCCGCAGTCAAGAGCCAGGAATTTCTTTCCCCATATCCCATGTAGCTGCAGTGGCCCAAGGACTTAGGCCTTCTTCCACTGCTTTTTCAGGCCATTAGAAAAGAACTGGAATGGAAGAGAAGCAGCTGAGATATGAACCAGAGTCCACATGGGATGCTGGTGTTGCAGGCAGAGGCTTAACCTACTAAGCCACAGTGTCAGCCCCTACATACACATTTTTTGCTCATCTGGGATTAATTTCTAAATAAACCCCTAGAAGTAAAATTACTAAATCAAGGAGTAGGAATATTAAAGGCTTCCATGATGTGCTCCCAAATCATTTTTAGAAAAGCTCTCTGAATCACTTTCAACTTTCCATTTCCTGAAACTCTATGTCTCAATAAAACCCACCAATTCTTCCCTCTGCAAATTCATTCTTTCCATTCCTGCCATCCTAGGTCAAGACCTGTTCTCCCTCCCTGGGCTGATGGTTCCCCTCAGCTCATACTATCTCTTCCTCCTATTTTTTGTGAGGGGGGCATTTGTTCATTTCAAGGAACAGTACTTTCCAGAACTAGCTAACGTGGTTTACCAACATTCTCTATGTCTTGTTAAAAGTGACCATGCCTTGACCATCATTTTGAGAGGAGGCTGCATTATCCTGCTTGCTGGGAATCCTGCTCTATTGGACTCTTCCAAATGTGTACCCAGGCCTCTACTGCCACCACACAGAGCCACAAGAGCCAGGACTGGGCCTGTGCCTCACTCATCTGCATAGCCACATCCTGTAGTCAAGTGACTGGTACCTTGCTGTGTTCCAAAGAAACTGTTGTATGAATGGATCAGTACGAAATGGGGAATGTGAAAAGACAAAGGTGGGAAGAGTCATTGATATTGGAACATAATATAGAGATAAGGCTCAACAGACCACAGAGATCAAACTGGAACCTCCAAATCATTTACGTCTGACAAGATATCTGGTTTATAGTGGCATAGTAGATTTAAGTTGCAGCTTCAGCTGCCTGCATCTCTTGTCTGACTTATGGGATGGAGGATGGGATTAAATCTTTCCTTTTTGGAAGCATGGTATATCCACATGAACCCTGTCAGCTTCTTAGAAAATAGTCACAAAAGGACCAGTGCCATGGCATAGTAGGCTAAGCCTCCATCTGCAGTGCCAGGATCCTATATAGGTACCAGTTTGTTCCTTGGCTACTCCTCTTTTGATCCAGCTTCCTGCTAATGTGGAAAGCAGTGGAAGATGGCCCAAGTGCTTGACCCCCTGCTGCCCATGTGCGAGACTAGTCCAGCCCTGGCTGTTGCAGCCACGTGGGGAGTTGGACCAGCAGATGGAAGATCTCTCTGTTTCCCTCTCTCTAACTCTGCCTTTCATTATATAAACAAATTTAAAAAAAAACCCAAAAAACAAAAAGCAAGAAATACAAACACAGGACTTTCAGATTTGTGTTAGGGCACTGATACTCTGACTGCTTCTTATGGGCCAAGACTGGAGAGGTCCTCCTCCTCCTTCACTGTATGGTTGGGGTGAGAATCTCAGGGAAGGAGAAAAACTCAGTTACTTTGGTACTTGAGTGCCCTTTGGCTCAATACCTGGGAATTTAGGTTAAAGCCCTTAGTACAGGGGATTATAAGAAAAAAGAGTCCAATTACCCTCTGCAAGCCTAATAAGTAGCTGCAAGTGCTAGTGGGTAAAGAATACTCTCAGTGTCAGTGAGGTGAGCCTGCAGCATGGAGCAAAACAGCCACAGAGAACAGAGCAAGTTCCAATTCCAACCACCAGGTGTCGGAGCACAGAGCAACATTCGGCTGAACTGTGCAAGCCCTTCCATCAGTGATCTCCCCAGAGGAGAGTCTGGTGACCCCAGGGATTTGTCTGCAGCAGGGCTCAGAGTGAGCCAGTATAGAGGCTGTAACCCACAACTGTAATTCAAAACTTTTTTAAAAACTGAAGTTAAGTTAAATGAAAAATGAAGATAGGGATGAGAATTTGGCACAGCATTTAAGAAGCCACTTAGGACACTTGCATCCCATATTTGAGTGCATAGGTTCCTGTCTTGGATCCACTCACCATTCCAGCTTCCTGCTAATGTGCACCCTGGGAGGCTCAGGTGATGGCTCAGGTGATTGGGTCCCTGCCACCTCTATGGGAGACACAGACAGAGTTCCTGGCTCCTGGCTTCAGTCTGGTCCAGCCCTGGCTTGGGGGAGCAAACCAGTGAATGTAAGCTTGTTCTCTCTCTCTCTCTCTCTCTCTCTCTCTCTCAAATTAAAACAAGTAAATACTTTTAAAAAATAATAAATTTTGAAAATTAATCATTCTTTAGCTTTTTAACTGCATTTTATTATTTTCAGTGCTCTTGAGGTTGTGTATGTAGTGTGCATGATGTAATGGAGTGCTGTTGCATGCTTCTTCCCAACTCCACGCTCAGTGACATCAAGTGGATGACGTGAAATTGGCCATGGGAGGAATATTTACACCACAGTAATTGGCAAATGCTGCAAGTCAGCTTTTGGAGGGCTGCAGTTACATGTTAACACACCACTGGGAGGAGAACAGCCATAAATTATGATGAAAGGCAGAAGGGAAAGTTGGTCTTGGAATTTGCCTCTGAAGGTAATTCAGGCACAGCAAAATGCAAGAAATCACTAAAATATGGGCTCTGAGTTCAGAATTCCAGGTGTGTGTGAATCTGTTCTGCCACTTCTTAGCTGTGTAAAGTGGGGAGTTAACTCTCAGTGTCTGTCTCATCATCTGGGAAAAGGGCACATCAGAGCCTGCTTCATAAGATGATTCTAATGATTAGGTGAATTAATATGCTAAAGTCACCTTAAATAGCTGTATGTGTTAGCTATCACTGTTACCCAAAAGCAGTGAAATTATTAATACAGAAGGTATGGAGATGCTAATAACAGAGACGCATTTGCATCCTAAGACAATTTACCCATCCTTGTTATATTGAATTATTTCACATTATATTATTTACATTGGATAATTAAATGATTATTAGTAAATAATACAGTATTAATAAATAATACATAACTAAAGTTATTTTCTGGAAGGAAGCTAAACACAACATCAGATTTTGATCTAGAATAATACATTTTTATTATCATGCATTCCCTTTTCAATATTTGGGAAGTAAATAGAAAAATCCAAGATTTACTTGTAAAGGTGTGTATTTTGTTTCCATCAATATTTTGCAATTATCAGGAAATCAGTGGGGTTTTCTCCAAAATTATGTTATTTAACACACGAGTGTGTCTTAAACTGAGCTCAGCAGAAATTATGTTAATAGAAACTCAATGTCTCTTTCATCTAAAGAGGAGTTAAGCACTTTTCTCCATGTTTCAATGGCAGCAGCCTTTAAGAATAATTCATGGAGAGATCTTTCATGGTGACAGAAGGGGAGTCAGAAATCTAGAGCAATGCCACGAGTGATTTTCTGAGACCACAAATCAGAAAAGGGCCAGCTTTGTGATGTGAAGAGCTTCATCATAGGTCTTGGTTTTGATGGACACAGAACTCAGGACATCTGCTGACATCAAGTTCCAAAGCCCTTTCTGGAAGTTTGGAGGAAGTTGGAGAACAAGCTACTCTCTGAGTTCCCAACCCGCTGGGCACTCTCCTGCCTGAGGCCACAGGAAACCCAGGGATCCACAGACCCTACATAAAATCAGCAGTCATTGGAAAGTCGGCAATCAGCTGGTCAGTGACAGCATCAGACCAACTGCACAAGCCAAAGTCTATCTTTTAAAGATTTGCTTATCTATTTATTTGAAAGACAAAGTCACACACACACACACACACAGAAAGAGAGAGAGAGGGAGAGAGAGAGAGAGAGAATCTTCACCCACTGGTTCACTCTCAGATGGCCACAATGACCAGGGCTGGGCAAGGCAAACCAGTAGCCTGGAACTCCACCTGCATCTCCCATGTGGGTGGCAGGGGCTTAAGTACTTAGGCCATCATCCATTGCATTTCCAGGCACATTCCCGGGAGCTGAATCAGAAGTGGAACAGCTGGGACTTGAACTGGTGCTGTCATGTGGGATACCCATATGCACAGCAGCAGCTAACCCCGCTGCACCAGGCCAGACCCATAAGCTAAACTTTAAAGCCTGAACTGCAGCATTTTCTACTCTCACCAGTCATTAGGCCTTTTTGATTCATGTATTTCAGTTGCCTGCTCATCACACTAATATTTATCGGCCCTCTGTTATTTCTGCTTAACACAGCGAGGTATGCTGTTTCAAAACTTATTCTAAGAAACTATAACTTGTGGCTGGTGTTGTGGCACAGAGGGTTAAGCCACCACCTGAGGCACCAGCATCCCATATGGGCATCAGTTTGAGTCCCGGTTGCTACACTTCTGATCCACCTCCCTGCTAATGAGTCTGGGAGGCAGTGGATGATGGTCCAAGTGCCTGAGCTCCTGCCACTCATGTGGGAGATCTGAATGGAGCTTCTGGCTCTTGGCCTTGGCTTGGTCCAACCCCTACTTTGCGACCATTTGAGGAGTGAACCAGTGGATGGAAAACTCTGTCTCTTCCTCTCTCTGTAACTCTGCCTTTCAAATAAAATAAATAAATCTTTTTTATTAAAAAAACTATTACTAAAGGGAGAAGAGTATTTTTCCAAGGTACCCTAGATTAAGAAGACATATTTCATACATCTGCATAAGCAATACTTTTGTTTTTAAAAAATCCCAAAGGATGTTGGAACAACACAGATTCACTTCTCCATATTCATCAGCATGGAACTCTGAGAAAGTGGTAAGAGTAATTCTGCACCAAGGAGTATGCTGACACTTCTAGAATTCCTTCTGTCATGCAGCATAGCCAGCACCTTGGGGACAATCATGTGACACACCAAGTCACTTGAGACTACAGCTGTCCTACTATCACGATCCCATTCAGATCTATTTTGTCACTGCCACAGTTGCTGGTGCAGCCCAAGGGGTGTATCCATGCATGAGCCAGACAGTGACAGCGACAGGACAACCGGCCATGGAAACCGCCTTGTGACAGATAGGCCAGCACCAGAGACCCTGGTAGCACCCTCTAGATTTTAAATAAGTGGGTGTTATAAAGAGCGATGTATGCTCACAGTTGATTATGTGCAAATCATAAAAGCATAGAGGAGATTAGTTTTAAGTGAGATGTTTCAATAAATATGTAATCCCACCATGCAGATATAAACACTATTAATACTTTTGCTAAATTTTCTTTGGACACATATATGTATATATCTGTGGGGAGAGAGAGAGAGAGAGAGAGAGAGAGAGAGAGAGAGAGAGAGAGAGACTTTCTTTTTCCTCTTTACCGCTATTATTTATTTTGGAATAATTTCAAAGTTATGCAAAGTTTGCAAAAATGGAATAAAAAATTCCAATATCCTCTCCACCCAGATTCCCTAAATATTAATGCTGTATGCCATCTGCTCTATATTTCTTTCTCTCTCTCTTACATCATCTGATGGTAAATTGAAAACCTCATGCCTTCTTGCTTCCAAATCCTTCCCTGTGTATTCCCTAAAAATGAGACCTACATTGTACATAGCCATGTTAACGTCTAAAAGTCACAAAATTAGTAATGATGCAATTGTACCACTGAATGGACAGAATGTATTTAATTTCACAAATTGCCTCACTATTGCTCTTTCTCTTGCACACACATACACACATGCACACTCACACACACATGCACACTCATGCACACATGCACACTGGTTCAGGATCTAGTCCAAGACCACTTTGGGGGTTTTCTCTTGGTTTCCTTTCACTCGAAGAGCTCTCAAGTCTTTTGTGTCTGAAGGAGGTCTTTGAGAGTGCAGATAATCACTTTGTAGCAGTCTTTGAGTTGCTGTGAGTCTCTCTCACCATGGTAGTGATAGAGTGTCTGTTCTCAGCTCACAGTCAGGGGATCATGCTGTGGCTCTGGCACATGCACTGGGAACCAATGAGGTTCTATCTGCCTGTGCGATACCATAAACCTTCTCCTGCCCTAGGCAGCGGCAAGCCTCCACAGCGGTGAATACCTCCAACATTTTCCTAGGCCATCTATCCCCTGGCAGTCTTGCCTAAAACGATTTTGATGATGACGGTGATGGTGGTGGGGGTGATGGCCATCAACAAAAGATTGCATGAAGAAATTATGGGATATGTACACTATAGAATACTACACAGTGGTAAAAATAATGAAATCCGATCATTTGCAACAAAATGGAGGAATCTGGAAAACATCATGCTGAGTGAAATAAGCCAGTCCCAAAAGGCAAATATCATATGTTCTCCCTGATTGGCAACAACTAACTGAGCACCAAAAAGGAAACATGTAGAAGTAAAATGGACACTATGAGAAGCAATGTCTTGATCAGCCCTTGTCCAGACTGTTCGAGGACCAACTGACTATTTTATTCCTTTTAGTATTTTTGTTGTACTTAATACAATTGTTTGAACTCTTTAATTAACACACAGTTATTCTTAGTCATTTAAATTTAACTGAAAAGTGATCCCTGTTAAGTATAGGAGTGTGAATAAGAGAGGGAAGAGATGTACAGTTTGTCACATGCTCACTTGGACTTACCCTTAATGGTAGAGTTTGAAATGTGCCAGGGGATTCCAATTCAATCCTATAAAGGTGACATGTACCAATGTCATCTTACTTGTTTAAGTTCATAATTGATCAAAAAGTTAGGATTAAGTGTCAAAGGGATTACATAAATAAGACCAATGTCTGCAAATAATAATTGATAGAATTAAAAAGGAGATAATAATCCTACATGGGAAGCAGGATACACAGAATGGCATATGCCCTAAACAGCACTCTGGCCTCAGAGTCAGCCCTTAAGGCATTCAGATCTGGCTAAAAAGCCCATGAGAGTTTTGTAGGCATGGAAAGCCAAGACACTGTGGCAAAAAAATGACCTACATGAAAGATATCTGTGAGTGAGATCCCAGCAGAAAGAATGGACCATCAAAGAAGGCAGTTCCGGAGAGAACTTCTACTTTGAATATGGCCTTGTCTAAATAAGATCGGAGTTGGTGAACTCAAGAGGCTCCCATAGCTTTGGCCACCCATGACAAGAGCCTCAGGTGATTAGTGACATCATAAATAAGAGTTTCAATTGTTAAATCAACAATGGGAGTCACTGTGCACCTGCTCCCCATGTAGGACTCTGTCTTTAATGTGTTGCATTATGCCAATTAATGGTAAAACTAATACTCAAACAGTACTCTATACTTTGTGTGTCTTTGTGGGTGCAATCTGTTGAAATTTATGTAATATATACTAATTTGAATTTGAATCATGATGAAGAATGGGATGGGAGAGGGATGGGAGATGGGATGGTTTCAGGTGGGAGGGAAGTTATGGGGGGGGAAGCCACTATAATTCAAAAGTTGTAATTTGGAAATTTATATTTATTAAATAAAAGTTGAAAAAATCCAAATAACAGGAATATATATGGAAAATGTCAGGACAAAGTTGTTACTTATCAGCAGTAACCTTGAATGTTAATCACCTTGACAATCCAGTCTCTACAGTGTTGGCTGAATGGATTAAAAACAATCTATTCCATCTATTTGCTGCATAAAAGAAAAACATCCCACTAGCAAACAGATGGAAAGTGAAATGTTTGAAAAATATATTCCACGATAACAAAACAAATAAGAGCAGCTGTAGTCATATTAATATCAGTCAAAATAGACTTTAACACAAATACTGTTGAAAGAGATAAAGAAAGACACTTTGTAATGACTACATGATCAACTCAATGGGAAGATGTGACTATAATAAATGTATGTGCACCTAATTTCAGGGCACTTGGCTATTTAAACAAATGTTAATAGGTCTAAAAGGAGCCATATACTCTAATACAGTAGCAGTGGAGAACTTCAACACCCTTCCTTCAGAAATGGACAGATCAAATAGAGAGAATCTCAACAATGATGCAACGGAATTAATTTACACTATGAATCAAATGGATTTAACTGATATTTACAAAACTTTTCATTCCATAAATGAAGACAATACATTGTACCAAATATATGGGCCACAGAAAAAAAACAATAAGAGGGAGGTCTGTAAATTCACCTCCATTTGTCCTATTTTGCTGGCAAGCTATATATGAATTGACAAAATCAAATATCTTGCTCCCTTTTGTTTTATTTCTGTTTGGGTGACAAAGCTGTAAACTGGTACTTGTGTTCAGTACTTCTGTGGTCTCTGCAGGCATTGAATGGGTTCTGTTCTGGGTTTAAACTTCAGCCTCAAAGAGAAAGACATACTTGGAAGGAAATATGGCTTTCTAAAATCAGAAGGGGAAACACTTCTTACAATGAAACCAGTGTTTCCTCCATCTCCTGGTCATTGTACTTGAAGAATTCATTGTTTTCAACTGAGATTCTTTTCTGAATATCATGGTAAAGGATCCTAGTTGGGGCGTAAAGAGAAGTGTTGAAAAGTTTATTGATACTAGTTTAACTCACATAGTACAACACATTAAGGACAAAGATCCTACATGGGGAGTAAGTGCACAGTGATTCCTGTTGTTGATTTGGCAGATAATGTTTAATCTGCACAGGCTCTGAACCTGTGAGACAGGCAGAAATGAATACTCTATTCCCTGTCTAGAAATTGAAGTTTAAACTAGCTTTTGACTAACAAACAGAAATAGAAAATTAAATATTCTCTGTGGATAGGAAAATATAGGCCTTTGTGAGTAACAAGACCAAAGATTAGTGCAGTATCATGCTAGTAAATCTGTTCCATAGGTGGAGAAAAGCCACTGGGATACAACAACGGACCATTATTTTGGTGTAAATATCCCCACCCAAGGCCAATTTCAAGCTGCCAGTATGATCTCCAAGAACAAGTTTGCAAACAGTGACATCAAATCTACTATTGAGTGCCCAGATGAGCCAAGCTCAGCCAGCTACAGGAAGGATTAAAAAAAGAAGCACAGGATATCTCATAATCAATTGTTATGTTATAGACATATATTATGATGTGATCAATTGTGATATCATAAATCCATTATGATGTCATAAACCAATATTTTGATTATTTTAAAAACCATTGTGTTCTTATAAATCTATCATTTTCATGTCATAATCAATTGTGACATTGTAAACACTTGTGATGTCATAATCAACTGGGATAATAAAAAACACAATTGTATCAAAAACCTATATTTCTGATGTAATAATCAATTTAAAAATATATTAAAACTTGTGATATCATAAATATATCATTACAAAGTAATTTTGATTTCATAAACTACCATTGTGATATACTCAATTGTAATAGCATAAAAATCCATTGTGATTTCATAAACTGTTATTGTTACACCATAAACAAACCATTGTGATGTCGTAAGCCTACTCTTATGACATCACAAACAAAATCTTAAGTCTACTGTGACTTAATCAATTGTGATACATAAACCACCATTGTGAGTTCATAATCAGTTGAATGTCATAAACCATCATTATGAATTTATAACCAATTTGTGATCCCTTGAAAGTCACTGTGACATCATATACCCATATTGTGATCTAATTAATGTACTATTGTTATGTCATAAACCAATAATTGTGATGCCAAAAGCAACTGTGCTTTGAAAATATACTATGATGTCATAAACCAATAATTGTGTTGTCATAAATCTATATTGTTGTTGTTGATATATTGATGTTGTAATTGTGGTATCAACAACTACAGTAATTTAAAAACATATTATGCTGTCATAAAGCATTATTTTGTCATAAGCTATCATTTTTCTTAGTCAATTGTGATGCAAAACCATTTGTGATATCATAATCAATTGGGATGTGATTAAGTGTGATTGTGATTTAAATCCACAATTGTGATTTCATATTTACAGTGAAGTCACCCAAATCACTGTGACATCAGAAACACACTATTATAAATTCATAGAATTGTGAGTTCATAAAGCCATTATAAGTTCATAAACTTGGCATTTAACATCATATTCAATTATAATATCATAAACTATCATTGTTTGTCAAAATTATGAATTTATAAACCAGCATTATGATGTAATAATCAATTCTGATGCCATACAGATATTATAAGGCCTTAAAGTACTAAAACAATGTCATAAACTATTGTGCTGTCATAATGGACTACAAAGTTATACAATTATTATGACAACATAACCAACAACTCTAAAATTACAATCAACTGTCACATCATAGACTTCCATTATGATGTAATAAAGCAGCCATTATGATGTTATTATGAACTGTGATTTCATGAAAATGATTGAGGTAAAAAATAAATTGTTATAATGCAAAAAACATGGTGGCATCATAGGCTGTCATTTCCATGTTATAATCAATTGTGATATATTGACAAACATTTGTGATGTCAAAATTAACTCAGATGTGATAACCAACCATTTTATTGTCATAGCCAATTGTGAAGTTATAAGTCAATTATTACACCATAAATCCCTCATTGTGATGTCATAATCAATTCTGATGTCATAAGCCACAAATAGGGTTTTATAATTATGTTAGCATAAAATCCATTGTGATTTCATAAACATTATGACATAAAAGCAATTGTGATATCACAAAGCTCCAATTGTAACATCACAATCAATTTTGATGTCATAACAATAATTGTGGTGATATAAATCAATAATTGACCAATGTGATGTCATATATGTAAATTGATGTCACTCAATCATGGACTCATTAAATTTGTTATATCATAACTTATAATTTCATGAATCACTATTGTAATTCCATAGTTAATTGTGATACCATAAAACTATTTTGATGTCATAAAGCCACCATAATTATATCATAATCAGTTGTCATCTCATAAGCCACCATTATGATTTTTTTCTTTTTTTTAAAATTTATTTGACAGGTAGATTTATAAACAGTGACAGAGAGAGACAGAGAGAAAGGTCTTCCTTCTGTTGGTTCACTCCCCAAGTGGCTGCTACAGCCGGCTCTGCACTGATCCAAAGCCAGCAGCCAGGTGCTTCTTCCTGGTCTCCCATGTGGGTACAAGGGCCCAAGCACTTGGGCCATCCTCCACTGCCCTCCCAAGCCACAGCAGAGAGCTGGACTGGAAGAGGAGCAACCGGGACTAGAACTGGTGCCCATATAGGATCCTGGCACCCCAGGCAGAGGATTAATCAAGTGGGCCATGGTGCAGGCCCCATGCCACCACTATGATTTTAAAATGAATTGTGACATCTTGTCTGGCGCCGCGGCTCACTAGGCTAATCCTCTGCCTTGCGGCGCCAGCACACTGGGTTCTAGTCCCAGTTGGGGCACCGGATTCTGTCCCGATTGCCCCTCTTCCAGGCCAGCTTTCTGCTATGGCCAGGGAGTGCAGTGGAGGATGGTCCAAGTGCTTGGGCCCTGCACCCCATTGGAGACCAGGAGAAGCACCTGGCTCCTGCCTTTGGATCAGCATGGTGCGCCGGTTGCAGTGCGTTGGCCGCGGTGGCCATTGGAGGGTGAACCAACGGCAACGGAAGACCTTTCTCTCTGTCTCCCTCTCACTATCCACTCTGCCTGTCAAAAAAGAAAAAAATAAAAAAGATGAATTGTGACATCTTAACAATAATTGTTATCTCGAAGTCTATAGTGAGGTCATAAAATCCATTGTGATATCATAAAGCTACCATTGTTATGTTACAATAATTTATAATGTAAGGATCCTTTTCATGCCATAACTTTTTGGAATGCAACAAATAACCATTATGAAATAATAAGTCTGACACTGTAATGTCATAATTGTGATGCTATAAAAACCATGGTGAAGTCAAAATCTATTGTGATAAAAAAATCATGATAACTTTAAAATTAATTGTGAAGTCATCAAAACCATTAGTGTATCATTAATCATTAACCTACCAGTTGTAATAGATTTGGATGTCATAATAAATTATGATTTCATAAAACACAATTATTATATTCTGATGTGATGTCATTAATCCCACTGTAATTTCATAAAACAATAGTATGACATAAATAAAGCTACCATTCTTATTTATTAATAAATTATTAGGTTGAAAACTCCTTGTGATATCTTATCTGGGGATGTGATAAACCACAATTCTTATATCATTAAACTATCATTATGATGCCATAATCAATTGTGAAATCATAAACAGCACTGTGACATTATAACCATGACATTATGAAGTCACAATCAATTGTGATGCCATAAGGCACTATTATGATGCCAAAAACTGTGACAATGTCTGCTATTGTGATATCATAATCAACAGAGAATTTGTAAAATCCATTGTGGTGTCATAAATCTACCATTGTGATGTAATATTGAATCATGATCATGAGCAACTATTGTTGTGTCATGATGATCATTATGATGCTATAAAACTACCATTGTGTTCTCATAATAAATTGTGAAAACATTGAACTGGGGCACGAAAACTTACCATTGTGGCATTATAATTGATTGTGAAGTTATGAACCTCCATGCAATATGAAAATCAATAATGATGTCAAAAAATTATTATATCAAAAACCAATATTGTGCTGTCATGAGCATTCTGATGTCATATTAAATTTTCATGTCAGTAACCAATATTATCACATTGTAGTCAATTTTAATGTTGTAAAATGGTAAGAATGATTGTGAATTGTAAATATATAGTTGTGACATGTAAAATCATTGTGATTTTACAAAATTACTGTTGTTATGATATAATCAATTGGGACATTGTCAAAACCCTGGTGATATCATTATAAACCAAGAGTTAACAAACCATTATTTTCAGATCATAAACCAATAACTGATGTCATAATCTATTGTCAAGTCATAAAAACCTTTCTGACATCACAATTCAAATGTGGCATCATAATAGATTGAGATATTATAGGCTACCAGTGAGATGCTATAATCAACAGTGATATCATACAAACATTATACAAAAACAATATATAAAAAAGATCAGTTTTGTGATGTCATAAAAACAATGTACTGCAAAAAACTTACCATTTTTATGTCATAATAAAATGTGATATCATAAAATACTCATGATGACATAAACCAATCATATTGGTGTCACAAACCTATCATTGTTATATTATGATCAATTATGATGTCATAAATGACCTTGGGGATGTCATAATGACCACTGTGACATCATCATAAACAGTCATTGTTGTATTATGATCAATTGTGAAGTCATTGAAATAATTGGGACTTAATAAATTACAATTGTATCGTAATTCATTTTAAACCCATAAATTAATAATTATTATTTCATATTCAATTGTGAATTCATAAAAAACATTGTGATGTTATAAACCTATAATTATGATGTCGTAGTCAATTACTATATCATAAACCATTATTGTTTTGGCATAATAAAATGTGATGTAAGCCATAATACTGATGTCATAATCAATTCTGATATTATGAAAATCTTTTTGATGCCTTGCACTAATATTGTGCTGCCATAAATATATAATTGTGATGCCATAGACCAAACATTGTATATTCATGATGAAAATATATGTGTATCCATGATTCCAAAAATGACCACTGTATGGACATGAAATTTCATTGTGGTGTCATCATCAATTCAAAAATGATGAATCAACACTTTTATATCATAAGCCTCCATGTGATTCATAAAGCTACCAATATGATGCTATAATCAAATATGATATAACAAGCCATTTTAAAGTCAACAATTATTATGAAATAAAAAATAATTTTATAAATGACATAAAGCTATCATTGTTATGTCTTAATTAATTATGATTTCATAAAAATCTTTGTAATTTCTCAATCAACTAGGGTTGATAACCCACCATTGTTATATCATATACCTATCATTGTGATGTCATAATTAATTAATAAAAAATAACCAATGGGATGTCATACAGATAAAGTCATAATCAGTTTGTGGTACCATAAACTGTCATTGTGATATCATAAGCAATTCTTATGCCATATAAACTATTGTGATGTTGTACCAATTGTTATGCCATAAACCACCATTATCATGTTACAACCAATTGTGTTGTCATAAAATATATTGTGATGCTATAAAACAATAATGTGATGATATAACATATCATTGTGTTTCCAGGAAGCAACCATTGTTATGTCATAATCAATTGTGGTATTATAAACATCCCTGTGATGGCATAATCAATTGGGGTATGTCAAATGATCATTGTTATGTCATAAATCTACCATATTATTTCATGATAATTTATGTAATGAAAATATTGTTTTTTCATAAACCAATATTGTGATACAATAAAACAACAATTGTCATATCACAAACCAACCATTGTTATGTCATAATCAAGCATTATGCCATAAATACCACTGTGACATCATAAACCTAATACTGTAATGTCACAATTTTGATTCCATAAATCACCATTGTGATTTTATAATCAGGTGTTGTGTCATAATCAATTTTGATGTTATAAAATCACTGTGATGACATACACCAATATTGTGATTTCTACTGTGATAAAGAGAAAATGTGATTTCACAAGCCAGGTATTGTGTTGTTATTATTGATTGAATTTTTAAGCCATAAAAGACATTGTGGCATTACAAATCTACCATTGTGGTGTAGTATTCAATTGCAATATCATAAGTCATCATTATGATGTTATAAACTGCTATTGTGATGGCATGAACTATTATTATGTTATAATCAACAATATCAGAGGAATCATTGTGAAATCAAAATCTATTGTGATGCTATAAAGCACTGTGATGTCCTAAGCTACCATTTTTGTCCCATAATCAATTGTGATGTCATAAAAACCATGGTGATGTAATATTAGATCAGAATTGATAAACTACCATTGCGATATGATAAACCTCAGTATTTTAATGTTACCATGGGATTAATGTTACTTTTTTGGGCAATTTATATATGAGTGTGAACTTTAAGTAACATATCAACAGCAATGCTCCAGAAAACTTGAATGTAAATGATATTTAAAATAACATCCAATTTTGAAGACGTTGATGGGTTTCTGGGTCTTTTAATGGACACTTATTGCAAATCTTTTCAAAGAATGAACATCAATTTGAAATATAAGAAATACTATCTCTTTTGTCTCCCAAATAAGTTTTTTTAACTTAAAGTTATGCTAAAACAAGATATCCTAGTGTATATCTGAGGGTATTCTAGGAAGGAGTGTGTCTATGTGAACTCCCAAAGTAAGTAGGCAGCATGTCTCTGCATTCCCAGACACTGCAGCCCAAGATTACCGGAGTTATAAGGTTCAAACTGACTAGCAAGTATATTTCTGGACTTTATGCTAGTAACACTCAGAATGCTTGGGATGAGGTTCTGAAATCTGCTAACTGGACAATTTCTGTGGATGAATCCTAAGCACACTAAAGCTTGGGAGTCACTATCCTTAAAGACTATGGATAACTGGCTGATAATTACCCAACTAAGTAAAGACACTCTTTATGTCATTTAGAAATGAGTGTACTTGTGGCATGAATGTTAACATTTGTCTATGTTATTGACTGAAACAGGAGTGAGTTGAGTTATATAGTTTAACTTCATCTGTCAAGGACACAGTAACCTTGTGATTGAATCATGTAATAGCATGCAAATATTGACAAACCATGGACTCAAGAAGCAATTCACATGTAATGGCTACAGCACAACACGTTTTTAAGTTTTAAAGTTTTATTTGTATGATTAATATCACTTCATTACTCTAAGACAATCCACAAAATAATAAATCAAGCCATGACTTTTAGTATTTGCCAATTCCCTGGTGTGAATACGGCTCCTGTGACCAATTTCAAACTACCAGAATGGAAAGATGGGAAGAGAAATGGGATAAAACCTTACTCTATGATTAAACTTTGATGCTCTGTTAAAGCAATGTGTTAAAGTAATCTAAAAACAAAAAGCAATTCAAATCAATTGGCAATCTACAAAAAGAGTTAAAGATTTTAAAAGCTATTATTAAAATTGCTATATTGGTCTATTATGCTATGTTATATGTGTGTACATATTGTATGTCCACATAGGAAATTTTATTAAGAGTTTTATTTTAAATGGCTTATAGATAAGATTGTCCATAAATTTAAGCTGCTAAAATAAATCAAAGATACATTTTAATTTGTGGGACCTGAATCTGTGTATCATATGTTTTAAACTTGTTGGTAGAAAGAAACTAAAAACATTTTATATGGCTGTGCTTAAGTTTACTGGTTAAACAAACTACACCATGTTAGATATTTAAGAGGTGTTTTCAAATACATGATTCTTAAAATTTATAGAGGGCATCGGACCTTCTGGTAAATGTTTTCTTAAGTTGTTATCTAATGGTTGAAATGGTTTGCTAAGTATTCATGTAATATTGCTATTATCAGCAAGCGATCTAGGACTTGCTCCCTCATTTCTCTATTCTAAGCCCAAATTATTCTTTCATTTCTCTATTCTCTTCAAGGTAGGACACTAATTCTATTATGAAGGAATCTGTAGGACACACAATTTAATCTTTAGACCTTATAAAAGAGATGGCTAACATTTTTCTGTAATAGCATAGCCAAAATAAGAACTTAAACAATAATCTCATAGCTAGATTCACTTCGCCATCAGCGAAGTAAACAGTAAGTAGAAAAAACCTCCCTTTCAGACAAAAGGGAAAGAAAGTTTTAAAGTGAGAATATAATTTTCCTCATGGGCATTGTCTACCTTAGAAAAACTACTACAGAACACGCCTGTGACTATAGACTTGTAGTTCAGGCCACTGAAGATTAGAGATGGGACTTGGGCACTCCCTTGACTTGCATCCTCTGATCTGCTTTAACACAAACCAGGAGGAAAAGAAAACTAGGCATCAGAAGCAATGGGTGGCAGGCCTATTAATGGCTGATCTGTACAGTGATCTGCCCCAAAGGAGACCCAACAGGCCAGTCCACTGCAGTGGCTTTCAATGTGGTAAGCCTGGGCTTCAGCAAAAGTCAGCTTGTGAAGAGCCCTGGCAGCTCTGCCAAGAGTTGGATCACTGGAAATGGACCTGCCCTGGAGTCAAAGGATGCCCAGGTCAGAGCCACAGATCTTATTGGCTCTAAGCTGAAAAGCCCTTCACTCAGCCCAACTTCCAAAGTGACCACTGCAGCTGAGGGTATGGTCAAGTAGGGTTAGCAACATAGCAGGCAGAACTGTACATTTCTTGTTAGAGATGCCACCTGCCTTTCCCTGGCCAGCTCTCCTCCCAGGCCAGCCAAGTAATGAAAGTCAACAGAGTGCCTTCCCCTAGGAGGTTCACACCTCCCTTAGGATATACCCCAATTGAAGAGATAGATAGGTCTGGGCCTCTTAACTTGCAAGGCCTAAAGCCCAACAGATTATTATCAAGCCCCTTCTATCAGGTTCTATTTGCCTCTCAATCAGAAAACTTAATTGTAGCTTAGACAGCACCTTTCTTAGCTCCTCTAATAATGACTCTGTCCTTTGTTCTAGACCCTGTCTAGTGCACTTGGGCCTCATTCCTGTGTAATCATAACCTCTACTCTACCACCAATGGCTCTACTCCCAACCTGTGTGTACTGATGGTCCTCTTCCCTACTTAATGCTGTATAATTGTTCAAACCTGGTAAATGCCACTCTTAGGATCATTGGTTACTATCCTCACTCTGTCTTTTATGACCTTGTCTAAATATGATCAGAGTCGGCAAACTTGGAAGGCTTCCATAGCCTTGGCAACTCATGACGACAGCCTAGGATGGTTACTGGCACCATAAACTAGAGTGTCAATTTGTTGGGTCAACAACAGGAGCCACTGTGCACTTGCTCCTCATGTGGGATCTCTGTCCTTAATGTGCTGTACATTGTGATTTAATGCTATAACTAGTATTCAAACAGTATGTTTCACTTTGTGTTTCTGTGTGGGTGCAAACTGTTGAAATCTTTATACTAAATTGATCTTCTGTATATAAAGAGAATTGAAAATGAATCTTGATGCAAATGGAAGGGGAGAGGGAGCGGGAGAGGGGAGGGTTGCTGGTGGGAGGGAAGTTATGGGAGGGGGAAGCCATTGTAATCCATAAGCTGTACACTGGAAATTTATATTCATTAAATAAAAGTTAAAAAAAAAACTTACTCTATGGTATTTCCAGAAAAGAAACACAAGGAACAATCCACACACCTTGTGAGCATGGGCCAATCATCTGCTCTCTGACATTACTATGAGAGAGCCTAGCACAGCAGAGATTGCATTTTATTTTTCCAGGGCTGATTCCTGTAGCTTAGAAGCTACCTTGCTAAACAAGAACAGATTTCATGTACCTTTCTGTAAAGTTAGCTATTGAAATATGTGTACTCTAAGTTACTGTCTTAACAAAATGTTCACACTCTCAAAACTTAGCTCAAAATGTAATGTAGGCCGGCGCTGTGGCTCAGTAGGCTAATCCTCCGCCTTTTGGTGCTGGCACACCGGGTTCTAGTCCCAGTCGGGGCACCGATCCTGTCCTGGTTGCCCCTCTTCCAGGCCAGCTCTCTGCTGTGGCCAGGGAGTGCAGTGGAGGATGGCCCAAGTGCTTGGGCCCTGCAGCCCATGGGAGACCAGGAGAAGCACCTGGCTCCTGCCATTGGAACAGCGCGGTGTGCCGGCCACAGCGCGCCTACCGTGGCGGCCATTGGAGGGTGAGCCAATGGCAAAGGAAGACCTTTCTCTCTGTCTCTCTCACTGTCCACTCTGCCTGTCAAAATTTTTTTTTAAAAAATGTAATGTAAAACATTCTTAGGCTCAAACATCTAGAGTCCATGATTAAGTTCTCAGAAGTAATATGGCCCTCACAGCATGTTCTCTATTGTGTTCAAATTAATGTATGACATTGATAATGGCATATAATTGAATGCTACAGCAGGAACAAATCTCAGAAAGGAGCTAATCTCAGCTTTTTTATCTTTCAAATGAAGTTACTAACATCCAGGGAGATTCATTTGCATACAACAGAGAAGCAAAGCTGGTACACAAACCCAGATTTTTATTCATAGGATTAAGTGCTAAGCTTTCCTCCACACTGTATTAGAGTGAGAGAACTGTGACAAGTTCATCCCATCTTTCTCAGTTTGGTGATAAATAGATACACTCAGCTACACTTTTGGGGAGAGGCTCAATCATGCATGGAAAAGGTCTAGCATTCATATTCACATCACTTATGTTTCTACTTTATTACACTGTTCACCACACTTCTTTTAATGGCCAGACTTGTTGCTTCCATGAGTATTCAATTACAAGTTATGAACAGTTTACCTTGGCAAGTCTTTTTTTAACCAATAAACTCTCAGTGAAAATTTAGAGTGGAGAATATACTTTATAGCTTGATCTGATAGTGAAATATCTTGGATACTTGTGAACTACTAAAGTCAGAAAATCCCCTTGATTGGTTGTTGGCCAATCTCAGTGGGTTGCTAAACATATCCTTTTGAGAATACTGTTTTCTATCTACTCAAATGATACATCTTAAACATCATATTTTCTCTTTATTTTGAAGATAGTATCAGCCTATAATCTCTTCTCTGAAATTCTTAAGACAGTGATTCTGGTATTCAGATTGTTTCAGTTTTAGAAAGGTAGTAAATATTATGTCTCTCCCCAAGTGGAAACATAGTTAATTTTCCATAGCCAAGCACATTGACCTTTTGCAGCAAAGTCTAAATATTCACATGGAATGGGGTCAAAAGGACTACATGAATAGGACTCCTGTGACCAATTCCAAACTACCAGAATGGAAAGATGGGAAGAGAAATGGGATAAAACCTTACTCTATGGTATTTCCAGAAAAGAAACACAAGGAAAAATCCACACACCTTGTGAGAATGGGCCAATCATCTGCTCTCTGACATTACTATGAGAGAGCCTAGCACAGCAGAGATTGCATTTTATTTTTCTAGGGCTTAATTGTCTTAAAAAACTGTCAAAATCTATTGTCAATCAATTGTCTTAATCAATCACAATTAATTAAGACATAACAATGATAGCTTTGTCATTTATAAAATTACTTTTTATTTCATAATAATTGTTGACTTTAAAATGGTTTCAGTTATATCACATTTGATTATAACATCAGATTTGCAGCTTTATGAATCACATGGAGGCTCAGGTCAGGTCATTTGGGGTGCAATTTAATCACTAAAAGTTATTTGACAAACCAGATTTTCAGGGCTTTAAATGTCTATTTGTTTTCATTTTATGAGAGAGAGAGAGAGAGAGAGAGAGAGAGAGAGAGAGAGAGAGAGATCTACAGAGATCTTTTATCTTCTACTTTACTCTCTGGCTTCTTGGCAGATGGAAATGGGCTGGGATAAGCTGAAGCTAGGAACTAGGAACTCAATCTGAGTCACATGTATAGTAGGCAAGAGCCAAACACTTAAGCCATCAGATACAGCATGTTAGAAGGAAGCTGAAACTGAAGGCAGGACTTGAGCACAGAAATTCCACAAATGAGATGTGGGTTCCCAAGTGACATGTTAACCACTGTGCCAAAGGCCCACACTCTCAGGGTCTTTTAGATTTAAACAGCATGGACAAGGGATTATGGGCCTATAACAACACTATCAGCATGTTCTTCCTTAATCTTTGTATTCAAATGAATGTAGTCATAATGTCTTCTTGATCCATGTCCAACTTTAATTGTTACACTGATATGATTAAACTCAGTCTAGGCATATTAACTGAAGAAATCATTTGTTTTTTTGTTCTGATATGGCCTTAATGCTGGTATATTGCTAGAAAATTTTTGAAGTAGCATTTTTCTGACATACCTTTGTCTTTATATGTTTAACCTGATGCTCTTACCACTGCTACATTATTCTCTTATTCAAATCTCATTATCATATTTTGAATCTAGAAAAAAGAGACAATCTATAATACAGGCAATTACATTCATAGAGGAAGGTACAGAAATAAGGTTTATGAAGGATTGAAATAGAGAGTTTCTTAGTGGTGGGGTTATGAATGCCTTATTTTTTATCCCTCTTTGCAGATGATATGATTCTTTATTTAAGGGACCCAAAGAACTCTACTAAGAGACTACTGGAACTCATCAAAGAGTTTGGCAAAGTAGCAGGATATAAAATCAATGCACAAAAATCAACAGCCTTTCTATACACAGGCAATGCCACAGCTGAGGAAGAACTTCTAAGATCAATCCCATTCACAATAGCTACAAAAACAATCAAATACCTTGGAATAAACTTAACCAAGGACGTTAAAGATCTCTACAATGAAAACTACAAAACCTTAGAGAAAGAAATAGAAGAGGATACCAAAAAATGTAGAAATCTTCCATGCTCATGGATTGGAAGAATCAATATCATCAAAATGTCTATTTTCCCAAAAGCAATTTATACATTCAATGCAATACCAATCAAGATACCAAAGACCTTCTTCTCAGATCTGCAAAAAATGATGCTGAAATTCATATGGAGACACAGAAGACCTCAAATAGCTAAAGCAATCTTGTACAACAAAAACAAAGCTGGAGGCATCACAATACCAGATTTCAGGACATACTACAGGGCAGTAGTTATCAAAACAGCATGGTACTGGTACAGAAACAGATGGATAGACCAATGGAACAGAATAGAAACACCAGAAATCAATCCAAACATCTACAGCCAACTTATAGTTGATCAAAGATCCAAAACTAATCCCTGGAATAAGGGCACTCTATTCAATACATGGTGCTGAGAAAATTGGATTTCCACATGCAGAAGCTTGAAGCAAGACCCCTACCTTTCACCTTACACAAAAATTCACTCAACATGGATTAAAGACTTAAATCTGCGACCTGAAACCATGAAATTATTAGAGAGCATTGGAGAAACCCTGCAAGATATAGGTACAGGCAAGGACTTCTTGAAAAAGACCCCAGGAGCACAGGCAGTCAAAACCAAAATTAACATTTGGGATTGCATCAAATTGAGAAGTTTCTGTACTTCAAAAGAAACAGGAAAGTGAAGAGGCAACTGACAGAATGGGAAAAAATATTTTCAAACTATACTACAGATAAATGGTTAATAACCAGAATCTACCAAGGTATCAAGAAACTCCACAACAATAAAACAAACAACCCACTTAAGAGATGGGCCAAGGACCTCAATAGTCATTTTTTGAAAGAGGAAATCCAAATGGCCAACAGACACATGAAAAAATGTCCAAATCACTAGCAATCAGAGAAATGCAAATCAAAACCACAATGAGGTTTCACCTCACCCCGGTGACAATGGCTCACATTCAGAAATCTACCAACAATAGATGCTGGAGAGGATGTGGGGAAAAAGGGACACTAACCCACTGTTGGTGGGAATGAAACTGTTTAAGCCACTATGGAAGTTTTTCTGGAGAGTCCTCAGAAACCTGAACATAACCCTACCATATAACCCAGCCCTGCCACTCCTTGAAATTTGCCCAAAGGATATTAATTTGGCTAATAAAAAGCCATCTGCACATTAATGTTTATTGCAGCTCAATTCACAATAGCTAAGACCTGGAACCAACCCAAATGCCCATCAACAGTAGACTGGATAATGAAATTAAACAAGACAATGTCTGCTAATACTAACTGATAGAATCAAAAAGGGAGAGAAAGATCCAACATGGGAAGTGGGATACACAGCAGACTCATAGAATGGCAGACATCCTAAACAACACTCTGGCCTCAGAATCATTCCTTAAGGCATTCGGATCTGGCTGTAGAGCCCATGAGAGTATTGTAGGCATGGAAAGCCAAGATATCATGGAAAAGAAAAAAAAAGAAGACCTAAATGAAAGATCTCTGTGAGTGAGATCCCAGTGGAACGAACGGGGCCATCAAAGAAGGAGGTACCTTTCTCTGAATGGAGGAGAGAACTTCCACTTTGACTATGACCCTATCGGAATAAGATCAAAGTCAGCGAACTCTAAATGCTTCCATAGCCCTGGCGACTCATGACTAGAGCCTAGGGAGATTACTGATGCCATGCACAGGAGTGTCAAATTGTTAAGTCAGCAACAGAAGTCCCTGTGTACTTACATCCCATGTGGGATCTGTCCTTAATGTGTTGTCTAATGTGCAGTGATGCTATAACTAGTGCTGAATCAGTATTTTTACACTTTGTGTTTCTGTGTGGGTGCAAACTGATGAGATCTTTACTAATTATATACTGAATCGATCTTCTGTATATAAAAATAATTGGAAAGAAAAAAAACCTGGTGTTAAATTGGAAATGGCATAGAAAATTAATTAATTTTTCAAAAATATATTATGTAGGATCTCTGTCTTTAATGTGCTATACCTTCTTATTTAATGCTATAACTAGTACTCCAACAGTATTTTTTTCACTTTGTGCTGCTATATGGGGGCAAACTGTTGAAATTGTTACCTAATATATACTAAACTGATCTTCTGTATATAAAGAGAATTGAAAATGAATCATGATGTGATTCGAAGGGGAGTGGGAGCGGGAAAGGGGAGGGTTGTGGGTGGGAGGGAAGTTTTGGGAGAGGGAAGCCATTGTAACCCATAAGCTGTACTTTGGAAATTTATATTCATTAAATAAATGTTTAATAAAAAAAAGAAATTATGGGACATGTACTCCATAAAATATTATACAGAAATAAGAAACAATGAAACTCAGTCATTTGCAACAAGATAGAGGAATCTGGAAAACATCATGCTGAGTGAATTAAGCCAGTCTCAAAGGGACAAATATCATTTGTTTTCCCTGATCAGCAACAACTGAGCACCAAAGGGGAAACCTGTTGAAGTGAAATGGACACTATAAGAAACAATGAACTGATCAGCTGTTGTCCTGACTCTAGATGTACAATGTAATACTTTATCCTTCCTATTATTATTTGTTGTTGTTGTTGTTGTTCTAGTACTAGTGGTTGAACTCTGCAGTTAACACACAATTATTCTTAGGTGTTTAAATTTTAACTGAAAAGAGATCCCTGTTAAATTTAAGAGTGGAAAAAGAGAGGGAGGAGATGTACAATTGGGGACATACGCAATCGGACTAGCCCCAAATGATGGAGTTAGAAATGTGCCAGGGGATTCCAATACAATCCCATCAAGGTGGCATGTACCAATGCGATCTCACTAGTCCAAGTGATCAATTTCAGTTCACAATCGATGGCTCTGATAGGTCAAAGAATCATAGGGGTCACACAAACAAGACAAGTATCTGCTAATACTTACTGATAGAAACAAAAAGGGAGAGAAAGATCCAACATGGAAAGTGGGATACACAGCAGACTCATAGAATGGCAGACATCCTAAACAACACTCTGGCCTCAGAATCAGTCCTTAAGGCATTCGGATCTGGCTGAAGAGCCCATGAGAGTATTGTAGGCATGGAAAGCCAAGATACCATGGAAAAGAAAAAAAAAAGACGACCTAAATGAAAGATCTCTGTGAGTGAGATCCCAGTGGAACGAACGGGGCCATCAAAGAAGGAGGTACCTTTCTCTGAATGGAGGAGAGAACTTCCACTTTGACTATGACCCTATCGGAATAAGATCAAAGTCAGCGAACTCTAAATGCTTCCATAGCCCTGGCGACTCATGACTAGAGCCTAGGGAGATTACTGATGCCATGCACAGGAGTGTCAAATTGTTAAGTCAGCAACAGAAGTCCCTGTGTACTTACATCCCATGTGGGATCTGTCCTTAATGTGTTGTCTAATGTGCAGTGATGCTATAACTAGTGCTGAATCAGTATTTTTACACTTTGTGTTTCTGTGTGGGTGCAAACTAATGAGATCTTTACCAATTATATACTGAATCAATCTTCTGTATATAAAAATAATTGGAAAGAAAAAAAAACCTGGTGTTAAATTGGAAATGGCATAGAAAATTAATTAATTTTTCAAAAATATATTATGTAGGATCTCTGTCTTTAATGTGCTATACCTTCTTATTTAATGCTATAACTAGTACTCCAACAGTATTTTTTCACTTTGTGTTGCTATATGGGGGCAAACTGTTGAAATTGTTACCTAATATATACTAAACTGATCTTCTGTATATAAAGAGAATTGAAAATGAATCATGATGTGATTCGAAGGGGAGAGGGAGTGGAAAAGGGGAGGGTTGTGGGTGGGAGGGAAGTTTTGGGAGAGGGAAGCCATTGTAACCCATAAGCTGTACTTTGGAAATTTATATTCATTAAGTAAAAGTTTAATAAAAAAAGGAAAGCTCATCTATTTGGTGCCTTTCTAATTTCTTGATGTAGGCACCTATTGATATAAACTTTCCTCTTAACACTGCTTTTGTTATATCCCATAGGTTTTGTTATATTGTGCTTTTATCCTCATTTACTTCCGGAAAGTTTTTGTTTTCTCTTTTAATTTCTTCTATGACCCATTGTTCATTCAAGAGCATGTTGTTCAGTCTCCATGTGTTTGTATGTGCTCTAGGGATTCCCGAGTTGCTAATTTCCAATTTAATTCCTTTGTGTTCTTAGAAGCTGCATGGTATGAATCTAATTCTTTTGAATTTGCTGAGACTTGCTTTATGGCCTAGTATGTGGTCAATCCTAGAGAAGGTTCCATGTACTGCTGAGAAGAATGTAAATGCTTTATGTGTAGGATGAAAAGTTCTGTAGATAATCTGTTCGATCCATTTGGGCTATAGTGTCATTTAAATCTACTGTCTCCTTGTTGATCTTCTGTCCTGTTGATCTGTCTATCTCTGAGAGTGGAGTATTGAAGTCCCCCAGAACTATTGTATTGGGGTCTAAGTCTCCCTTTAAGTCCCTTAACAAGTCTTTTAAATAAGCTGGTGCACTGTAATTAGGTGCATATACATTGATAATCGTTATATCTTCCTGTTGAATGGATCCCGTAATCATTATATAGTGCCCCTCTTTGTCTCTCCTAACAGTTTTTGTGGTAAAGTTTATGTTGTCCAATATTAAGATGGCTACTCCCGCTCTTTTTTCATTTCTGTTGGCATGGTATATATTTTTCCAGCCTTTCACTTTAAGTCTGTATGTATGTTTGTTGGAAAGATGAGTTTCTTGTAAGCAGCAAAAAATGGGTTTTGTTCCTTAACCCAATCAGCCAATCGAGGTCTTTAACTGGACAGTTCAGGCCATTAACATTCAATGTGACTATTGAGAAGGAGTAACTTTGCCCTGCCATTTGCCAAAGATATTTTCTAATATATATTTTGAACTTCATGTGATCTTTTGCTGTGAGGTTTCCTTCCTTTATCTTCTTTCATATTGGTTACCGTGTTTCTGTGTTTTTGTATGTAACACATCTTTAAGCATCTTTTGCAGGGCTGGACGAGTGACAACAAATTCTTTCAATGTCTGTTTGCTGTGAAAGGTCTTTCTTTCACCTTCATTCACAAATGAGAGCTTTGCAGGATATAATATTCTGGGCTGGCAGTTTTTCTCTCTTAGTACCTGGGGTATATCTTGCCATTCCCTCCTGCTGTAATTCTAATTGGAGATCCTCTGAGAGTAATCTGGTGTTTCTCTCTTGCACATTTTAGGATTTTTTTCTTTATGTTTCACTGTGGTGTGTTTAACTATGACGTGTTGTGGTGATGATCTCTTTAGGTCATGTTTATTAGGGGTTCTATGAGCTTCCTGAACTAGGATGTCTCTGTCCTTCTCCAAACCAGGGAAATTTTCTGCTAGTATTTCACTAAAAAGGCCTTCTAATCCTTTCTCCCTCTCCATGCCTTCAGGAACTCCTAGAACCTGAATGTTGGGTTTTTTTAATAGTATCCTGTAGATTCCCGACAATATTTTTTAGATTTCTAATTTCTTCTTTTCTTTGATTTGACTGTATATTTTCCTTTTCTCTGTCTTCTAAGTCCGATATTCTCTCTTCTGCTTCACCCATTCTGTTTTTAAGGCTCTCTAATATGTGTGTCATTTGATCCATTGAATTCTTCATTTCATTATGATTTCTCGTCACTATCACAGTTTCTTGTTGTACTAGTTGTTTCACTTCATTTTGATTCCTCCTTAATATTTCATTTTTGTGCGAGAGATTTTCTATTTTGTCCATTAAGGATTTCTGTAGTTCAAGAATTTGTTTTGATAACTTCTTAATGATCTTATCAATATTTTGAGATCCACTTTTTGCATTTCTTCTATCTCATCATCTTCATCATCTTGAATTGGGGTGTCTTTTTCATTTGGTGGCATCATAGTGTCTTCCTTGTTCTGGTTACCTCGGTTTCTGTGTTTGTTTGACATTGTGGAGATATTCTTGGTTTCTTTGCTGTGGTGCTTTTTCTTGTTATACTGTGACTCTAGATTAAGTGGACAGTCTGCTTTTGATGGATCCTTAAAGGCTGTGATGGGTGTGGCCAGAGAGCTCTGTTTGGATCTTCAGGGTTAAGGGTGTGCCAAAAGTGACTCACCCAGATGGTTCTCTCACTCACTCGCTCGCACTCTCTCTCTCTTTTTTTTTTTTTTGACTCAGTTGGGAAGTAATTCCGTACAGCTGAGTGGAATTGAGGGTAGTTGATGTATGAAATCTGGCCCCTGTGTGTATTCATCTGCTCTACCCCTGGCACCACACAAAGAGTTTATGCAGCCCTCAGTGTGATCTCAAATTTCTCCGCAGTCTCTCACTGGGTTGCCAAGGTTACCAAGTTTGTGTACTTGGTGAGTTCTCTCACCCCCCCTCAGATTTTCACAGTCTTAGTTCGTTAGCTCCACACTTTCACTAGGTCCTAACCTCCTGTTATTTCTCCCCACCAGAGTCAGGTTTTTCTGCTTCGCTAATGGCAGGTGCCACTTTACATATGTAAAATAGCACCTGCTCTTTGTCTTGCTCAGCTTTGTTTATTTTTTTAAATCTTTTATTTTATGAATATACATTTCCAAAGTACAGCTTATGGATTACAATGGCTTCCCCCCCATAACTTCCCTCCCACCCACCACCCTCCCCTTTCTGCTCGCTCTCCCCTTCCATTCACATCAAGATTCATTTTTAATTCTCTTTATATACAGAAAATCAGTTTAGTATATATAAAGATTTCAACAGTTTGCCCTCACATAGCAACACAAAGTGAAAAAATACTGTTGGAGTACCAGTTATCTTGCTCACTTTGTAAGGTGAGTGGACAGAGAGGCTAGTGTCCATGCCGGCTCCCCTTATTTATTCATTTTTTTCTCTCCTCCTGTCAGCCTGGTGAACTTTCCCCAGTGGGGCTTCAGGCCTCGTTCCCTCTAGGCTATTTCTGCCTTTCCCCACCAATGTCTCAATTTACCAAGGTTTTTGTCTCACTTCCCCTTCCAGCGCTGGCACGCAGATTCTGTGGCTGGGCTTCCATGCGCTGGGTGACCTGGCTCTCTCTGTAGGTCACATCCACTAAATCCAGAAGAGTTTCCTCTGTAATTTTTCCTGAGCCTTTTCCCGAGGCTACAGGAACTCCACTTTTATTAAACTATCTTTTCCTGGACTATTGGTGCCCGCCCTCACTAATCCGCCATCTTGGCTCTGCCCCATTATTTCATCAATTTTATATTCAGCAATGTAGACTTTTCAGCATTACAAAGGAAATATTTCTATTTCTGAAGCCCTATTTCTGTTCAGAATGTGTAAGTCAATTTTTAGTTTTCTTTCATTATAATCCTGTGTTCTAAAAACCACCATTTTTTGCGGGGAATATTTTTTTTAAACTTTTATTTAGTAAATATAAATTTCCAAAGTACAGTTTATGGATTACAATGGATTTTTCCACCCCATAACTTCCCTCCCACCCGCAACCCTCCCCTTTCCTGCTCCCTCTCCCATTCCATTCACATCAACATTCATTTTCAATTCTCTTTATATACAGAAGATTGATTTAGTATATATTACGATTTCATCAGTTTGCACCCACACAGAACATAAAGTGTAAAATACTGTTTGAGTATTATTTATAGCATTAATTCACATTGAACAACACATTAAGGACAGATAGTCTACATGAGGAGTAAGTACATAACGGCTCCTGTTGTTGAGTTAATAATTTGACACTTGCTTATGGCGTCAGTAATCTCCCTAGGCTCTTGTCATGAGTTGGCAAGGACATGGAAGCCTTTTGAGTTCACCGACTTCGATCTTATTTCGACAGGGTCATAGTCAAAGTGGAAGTTCTCTCCTCCCTTCAGAGAAAGGTACCTCCTTCTTTGATGGCCAATTCTTTCTCCTGGGATCTCACTCACAGAGATCTTTCATTTATTTTTTTTCCAGAGTGCCTTGGCTTTCCATGCCTACAATACTCTCATGGGATCTTCAGCCAGATCCGAATGCCTTTAAAGGCTGATTCTGAGGCCAGAGTGCTGTTTAGGACATACGTCATTCCATGAGTCTGCTGTGTATACCCCTTCCCATGTTGGATCATTCTCTCATTTTTTATTCTATCAGTTAGTATTAGCAGACATAAGTCTTGTTTATGTGATCCCTTTGACTCTTAGTCCTCTCAGTGTGATCAATTGTGAACTGAAATTGATCACTTGGACTAGTGAGATGGCATTGGTACATGCCTCCTTGATGGGATTAAATTGGAATCCCCTGGCATGTTTTTAACACTACCATTTGGGTCAAGTCAGCTTGAGCATGTCCCAAATAGTACATCTCTTCCCTCTCTTATTCTAATTCTTATATTTAACAGAGATCTCTTTTCAGTTAAATTTAAACACCTAAGAATAATTGTGTGTTAGTTACAGAGTTCAACCAATAGTATTAAGTAGAACAAAAAAATACTAAAAGGGATAAAGTATTAAATTGTACATCAACAGTTAGGACAAATGCTGATCAAGTCTCTGTTTCTCATAGTGTCCATATCACTTCAACAGGTTTCCTTGATATTTGTCCCTTTGGGACTGGCTTAATTCACTTAGCATGATGTTTTCCAGATTCCTCCATTTTGTTAGATATGACCAGATTTCATTTTTTTTCACTGCTGTATAGTGTTCTATAGAGTACATGTCCCATAATACCTTTATCCAGTCTACTGCTCACTTATAGATGGGCCAAGGACCTCAATAGATATTTTTCAAAAAACGAAATCCGGGAGAGAGCTGGACTGGAAGAGGACGCACTGTGACTAGAACCCGGCACCCATATGGGATGCTGCAGGCAGAGGATTAACCAAGTGAGCCACGGCGCCGTGAAGCAAGACCCCTACCTTTCACCTTACACAAAAATTCACTCAACATGGATTAAAGATTTAAATCTATGACCCGAAACCATGAAATTATTACAGAGTATTGGAGAAACCCTGCAAGATATAGGTGCAGGTAAAGACTTCTTGGAAAAGACCTCAGAAGGACAGGCATTCAAAACCAAAATTAACATTTGGGATTGCATCAAATTGAGAAGTTTCTGTACTTCAAAAGAAACAGTCAGGAAAGTGAAGAGGCAACTGACAGAATGGGAAAAAATATTTGCAAACTATACTATAGATAAAAGGTTGATAACCAGAATCTACAAAGAAATCAAGAAACTCCACAACAACAAAACAAACAACCCACTTAAGAGATGGGCCAAGGACCTCAATAGTCATTTTTTGAAAGAGGAAATCCAAATGGCCAATAGACACATGAAAAAATGTTCAAGATCACTAGCAATCAGAGAAATGCAAATCAAAACCACAATGAGGTTCCATCTCACCCCGGTTAGAATGGTTTACATATCAACATCAACAAACTACAGATGCTGGTGAGGATATGGGGAAAAAGGGACACTAACCCACTGTTGTTGGGAATGCAAACTGTTTAAGTCACTATGGAAGTCAGTCTGGAGATTCCTCAGAAACCTGAACATAACCCTACCATACAACCCAGCCAACCCACTCCTTGGAATTTACCCAAAGGAAATTAAATTGGCAAACAAAAAAGCTGTCTGCACCTTAATGTGTATTGCAGCTCAGTTCACAATAGCTAAGACCAGGGAATCTTGACTTGCAGGTCAAACTACAGTTATTTATTTAGGTTAGTCACCATTCCAATGCTTCACTACACAAGCATGTGTAACTTACACAGGACACAGGGGCTCCCAATATTTCTTTTGAGAGTGCTAATAGTGGTAAAAAATTCAAACTAGAGAAGAAATGGGTTTCATCATATGGTATATATAAGCAGAAATTTGTGTGAATTTGAAAAGATATTAAGGATTCAAAATTATTTTCCAAATACTTACATATTAAATGGTATTTTTTCAAATCCTGATGTCAATTGTTTTTAATAGTGGTTCCTAGGTTTTTAATCTATAATCAACAATCTATATGAAAACAAGCACTTACAAAATCACAGTCCCAGATGTGCTGAGTAGGAAGGATATATTAGCCAGGTCCCACATCTTTATAGAACTACTTTTCATTAATATTTATAAAGATACAGCTCTGCATTTCCTCAAGCAACTTTTCACTAAAGCTCAGTAGTTTAATAATTTACCTCTCATCTGTTAATGTTAATTGTATAACATTATGTTAATGTTTATTGTAATAGTTATTACAGCTCTAATCATAAAGTTGCACAAATTTGGGGGCTTCTTACAATTTTTCTCTGTAATTTTCCCACATGTTTTGTTATTTCTCAACAGCCATAGATAGAACAGTGATTCTCCTGGAATATGTGTCCTGTTGAAGAAGAATCACTGTAGAAAAGCTATTTACTAGAGTCTGTACTGTGGCATGGCAGGGCAATCCTCAGTCTGGTGTGAGTCCTGGCTCCTCTACTTCTGATACAGCTCCTTGCTGATGTATGGAGAGAGCATCAGAAATGGTCTGAGTTCTTCCATGCTTGTGAAAGACCCAGCATAAACTCCTGGCTATTGACTTAAGCCTGGCCCAGCCTTGGCCATTGAGGCCATTTGGGAGTGAACCAGTGGATGGAGGACTACTCTTCTAGCCTCTGCCTCTCTCTCTCTCTCTCTCTCTCTCTCTCTCTCTCTCTGTAATTATAACTTACAAATAAATGAATGAATCTGTAATAAAAAGCTGTTTACCTGCTATATTGTATTCCATTGTAGGAATAAATCAGTTTCTTAATTAAGGGCTCTGAGATTTCTACATGCACTGTAATAACATCCTTGTAAGTCATTCTGTGTGTATGTAGGCCAAAGTACATCAGATTTAGAATTCCTGAATGCCAAGATATAGCTGCAATTTTAATGTTTGCCAAATTAATGCCTCAGCTATATGTATATATCTATATTGTTACTAGCAACTTTTGTTCTCATTTCCTAAATTATGATTTTGTTGTTGAGACCAACAATTGTGACTATCTGAAGGATATCAAATGATACCTTGTTTTAATTTTCAACTCTTTGATGACTTGATGACTAGTTATATTGCCTTCATAGGTTTTAATTATATAGATACTTCCTCTGTAGCAGAAATAGACTCGTATTTTTATTAGTTTTTCCATAATTTTCTTATTGATATATGGATGTATACTCAAGATATAGATATATCAGAATTTTGTCTATACATATGCACATATATTCTCATAGTCTGTCTTTATATTTTTAATGCACATAAATTTTAAATTTAACTTTAGGTATATATATTTATCAAATTCCACATTTACAATTTTTTTGTTTAGTTCAGAAATAATCGGTTGATCCTGATATCCTATTTTCTCTGATATTTGATTCTTATAATGTTCACATATGCTCTTGCTAATTTTTAAAGATGAGAAGTGAAGCTTTAATTTAAATATTCTCCTATGAGAAGGCACCAATCCAATACCATTTTAAAAGCTATTTTGACAAAGGTTTAAACAAATGAATTTAAGGGGGAGGGGAGATGGGGGTGTGGATGAGGGAGTGAAGAGAAAGAGGTAGGAAAGAAGGAAGGAAGGAAGGAAGGAAGGAAGGAAGGAAGGAAGGAAGGAAGGAAAGAAAAAGGGAAGGAAAGAAAGAAAAAAGGAAGGAAGGAAGGAAGGAAGGGAAGCTGGATGAGAAGAGAAGCAGAAGAGAAAGTAGAAGATGAAAAGAAGTGAGAGTTTCTGTCTACTGGTTCACTCTCAAAATGTGGGGCTCAAGCACTTCAGCTATTATTTGCTGCCTTCCCAGGTACACTAGCAGAAAGCTCTGATCCAGTACATTCATAATTAATAGCAGAGGAATCCATTAGTCTAATTGTTTCTGTACTTATATCCCACTGCGTTCTTATAATTTTACAAATTTTAAGTTTGCAAAGATGAGTTGTCCCAGTTTACAGCATCTTTGATCTCTTGTTCTCCTATCATCTAAAGATTTTTGGAGAATATGAAAGTTCCATGAGTTACCTTTTGGTGTTTTGATTAAAAGTGTCTTGAATACAAAGGATAATTTGGAGAACAACAGTTTTATTCTGCTCTTAATTTTCAAAACTTATTTTTAAATTGAAATTAACATTTATTTTTATCATACATTCATTCCATCTATTGAGAGGATCAAAAAGCTTTTCTTGTTCTATTTGTTAATGTTAATATAGTTTAGTTATATAAATAGCTGGTATTCTAGTGTTAAATCACTCTTACATTTAAGCACATAATTTATTCATGATCAGCTCAAGTTTAAAAAAAGCCTAAGTTATTGGTATCTCATTCGTTTATCAGAGAATAAATCCTTCCCATTAATCCACCACAATCTCCTTACAACTTACCATCCAATATCAGGTATTGCTAAGCTAGTAGCCTATGTGTTTATAGAACCATAACAAAATATCAAAGACTAGGGGACACCGTACAATTCTAGAGGCTGGAAAGTCAAGGACCAACATGACACCAATTTTGCTCTTGGTGAGGACTCTGCTCCTGCCTTGCAGATAGCCACACATGCTGTATCCTCACATGTCTCTCCTCCAGGCATGCCTGTCTAGAACTTTTCTTTTTCTAGTTGAGCTCGCATCATGAAGGGCACATGCTCAAGACAACCTCACCCTAATTTCCTCCCCGACAAATCTACGTCCAAATATCATTATACTGGGAGTTAGGCTTCAAGACATTAAATTTGGAGAGACACTCTTTTTAAAGGAAATATTACTCTTTTATTTAGTAAATATAAATTTCCAAAGTACATTTTATGAATTACAATGGCTTTCCCCCCATAATTTTCCTCCCACTCGCACCCCTCCCATCTCCCACTCCCTCTCCCATTCCATTCACATCAAGATTCATTTTCAATTATCTTTATATACAGAAGATCAATTCAGTATATATTAAGTAAAGATTTCATCAGTTTGCACCCACACAGAAACACAAAGTGTAAAAATACTGTTTCAGTACTAGTTATAGCATTACTTCACATTGGATAACACATTAAGGACAGATCCCACATAAGAAGTAAGTACACAGTGACTCCTGTTGTTGACTTAACAATTTGACACTCTTGTTTATGGCGTGAGTAATCATTTGGAGAAACATTTAGTCCATATCAGGTGGGGAGAAAGAATTGTTACATTTGGCTTCTCCAGAAGTTATTCTCTGCCACAATAAAACAATATTTCTATAAACTAAAACAAAATAAGACCTTGCATTTATGAAGAAAAGTAAGTCTGTGGGTATTTGGATTTTGCAAAAAAAAAGCAAGTTGTTGGGATGTAATGTTTCTTTTTCTTATTTCGAATTTTATTTGTGTGTCATATGAATACCCAAATCTACTTGCTTAGCAAAGTTCAGCAACACTACATTGTCATTAACTAGAGTTACCCTGTTGTATAACAGATCCTCCTATCCAACTAAACAGTAGTGTGTTTTCACTATCACACAATTTCCCATGTATGAGCCCCAACTAGCCATTATCGTACTCTGCTTTTGTAACTACACTTTTCTCATTCCATATATTAGTTAGATCATGTAGTGCTATAACTAGTACTGAAACAGTATTTTTCTACTTTGTGTTTCTGTGTGGGCACAAACTGATGAGGTCTTTACTAATTATATACTGAATTGATCTTCTGTATATAAAGAGAATTGGAAATGAAAAAAAAAAAAAACAACCTGGTGTTAAAATGGAAATGGCATAGAAAATTAATTAATTTGAAAAAAAATTATGTAGGATCTCTGTCTTTAATGTGCTGCACATTGCTATTTAATGCTATAATTAGTAATCCAATGGTAGTTTTTTCACTTTACGTTGCTATATGGGCAAAATGTTGAAATCTTTACCTAATATATACTAAACTGATCTTCTGTATATAAAGAGAATTGAAAATGAATCTTTACATGAATGGAAGGGGAAAGGGAGCGGGAAAGGGGAGGGTTGCGGGCGGGAGGGAAGTTATGGGAGGGGGGAAGCCATTGTAACCCATAAGCTATACTTTGGAAATTTATATTCATTAAATAAAAGTTTAATAAAAAAAAAAGGAAAAAAAAGATCATGTAGTGCTGTCTTTCTGTGCCTGGCTATTTAATTAGGCATAATATCTGATAGCTTAATTTCTGTTTCTGCAGGGCAGGAAACCACCTCCCCATCAAAGTTGGAAAGCATTCCATCATTTAAATACAAGTGCACCTCAAAAAGTTCATGGAAAATGGAATTAAAATATGTTTAAGTACAAAGAAATTTACACATACACACACACATATGTTCAAAGAGTTTTTAAGAAAAGAAAATTCTAGAGAAATTACCCATGGTTCAAAAATGTTTGCAGTAAAATAGCTTTTCCTTGATTTGCATTTCAAACAAACATTTTAAGGTACATGTTATCACATTTTCTTTATCCATACATCCACTGATGGACATTTAGGTTGCAATTATAACATGGTTTGTGTAAATAATGCTGCCATGAAAACACAGTGAATCTCTCTCTTTGACATTCTGATTTCATGTGCTTTGTATATATTCCAGAGATATTGTTGCCACAGTATATGATGGCTCTATTTTTAATGCTTTTGGGTCTTCCATAGTGTTTTCCATAACAGACCTGTTTTTTTACATTCTTGCAAGGGAGATACCAGGTTCCCTTTTTCTCCATATTTTAACCAACATTCTCTCTTTTTTTTTGTTTTGAAAATAGCCATTTTATCAGGTGTGAGATATCTCCTTGTGGTTTTAATTTGTGTTTTCCTAATGACTATTGATGTTAAGCACATTTTTATATTTACCTGTTGATCATTTCTATGTCTTCTTGTGAGAACTGACACTTCATGTCCTTTAATAATTTATTTTATTTCTACTGATTTGTTCGAGTTCATGGTGTCCTTTTGTATTTTGTTTATAAAACCATTATTTGATTACGAAAATTATAATGTTGAGTCTAAGGAAAACAGAAAATATAAATCTTGAAATTATTCTTGAATTATTTCCACATCAGTGCATGATTTTCTTTGGTAAAATTAGAGTCATGTAATTCAGTATCTACCAGTATATTTGCATTGCCAATTTAGTAATTTTTAGTTTTCTTTGGTTATGTTTCACTCTTTGTTTTTTTCTTTCTGTATCATCTCCTGAGCATGAGAGAATATATTTATTCTTCTGGTTAATAACATATTTCTTATCTTTTGTCTTTCTTATTTTATTTTCCAATAAGATAATTATGACTGAGATTATTAATTGGGGTCATAGTTAATTCATTTTATTATTATTTTTTTTATTTTTTCAAAAGGCAGAGAAACAGAGAGACACCATGTGCTGCCATCTAGTGTTTCACATCACCAACGACAAGCAATCAGGACTGGACTGGGCCATACTAGGAGCCAAGTGTCCCTCATGAGTGCCAGTGCCTCAACTACTTTGACCACCACATGTTGCTTTACAAGGAATGCATTATCAGGAAGCTGGAGTCAGGAATGGAACCAGGAATCCAATCCAGGCACTCTGAAATGGGATATAAGGGTCTGAAGCAGTATCTTAACTGTTGTGTCAAATGCTCACTCCATAATTTCTTTTTAATAGAAATAAGTACTCTTGTTTTTTAAAGATATGTAATTTTATTTTTGCTTTTCAATTTTATATGATTGCTATTTATGAAGAATTATTTTCCTAAATGGCATGGGTATTATTACAAAGTTTTGATTATGACTTTAAGAAATATATGTGTTGTGGGGCCGGCGTTGTGGTGCAGGGGGTTAATACCCTGACTTGAAGTGCCAGCATCCCATATGGGCACCGGTTGGAAACCTGGCTACTCCACTTCTGATCCAGCTCTCTGCTGTGACTTGGGAAAGCAGTAGAAGATGGCCCAAGTCCTTGGGCCCTTGCACCCACAGAGGAGATCCGGAAGAAGCTCCTGCCTCCTTGCTTCATATTGACACAGTTCCAGCCATTGTGGCCAACTGGGGAGTGAACCATTGGATGGAAAACCTCTCTGTCTCTGTGTAACTCTTTCAAATAAATAAATAATTCCTTAAAAAAGGAAATATAGGTGTTGCTTGAAGTTTATGTAATTTGAATTCTACAGATTATGCTGAATGGAATTTATTAGTTTTGCTATGGAACAGCAACTATTTCTAAAAATGTTTTATACAAATGAAAAATAAAAGACTCCCATAATATTCTAGATTAGGGATTACACATGAAAACATGTTATATGTTTTCAGTCAAAAATTACAAAGACATATATATAATTATTTAATAATGTACTTCATATATGATAAAAAAATTAGGCATTTTGGGCCGGCGCTGTGTTCACTTGGTCAATTGTCCGCCTGCAGCACTGACATTCCATATGGGCACCAGGTTCTAGTCCCAGTTGCTCCTCTTCCAGCCCTGTTCTCTACTGTGGCCCAGGAGGGTGGTGGAAGATGGCCCAAGTGCTTGTGCCCCTGCACCCTCATGGGAGACCAGGAAGAAGCTCCTTGCTCCTGGCTTTGGATCATCGGAGCGCTGGCCATGGCAGCCATTTGGGGAGTGAACCAATGGAACGAAGACCTTTCTTTCTCTCTCTCTCTGTCTATAACTCTACCTGTAAAATAAATATAAAAAAATAGGCAGTTGTTCAGTCAGGCATATTTTCAGTAGGCAGAAGAGGTGAGAATTTGGCCTAGTGGTTAAGACATCACTTAGAATACCCACCTCCCATATGAGAACATGGTTTCTTGAGTCAGCTCCACTTCTGATTCCAGCTTACTGGTGGTGTGCATTCTAGGAGGTAGCTGGTGATGACTCAAATGCTTGGATCTCCTCCAACCAAATGGAATCCTTAGTGAATTCTGTGGTCCTGGCTTTGGAATGGCCTAGCCCTGGCCATCAAAGGGGTTTGGCACCCTCCCAAAATAGAAAGATAATTTGATTGATAGATAGATAGATAGATAGGTTGATTTTCAAAATACATGTATCTATAGTTTTGTATCTTCTCCTGCATGTTTTCTATACCTAATTGTCCATAATAAGATTTCTCTGATTATCTGCAATGATTACTATTTTAAAAATATAATTTGTTGCTGAATAGAAATGTCTGTCACTAAAGATTTATGGTTCTTCTGATTTTTATCAAAAATAAAGAAGATGAGTGAAACATCTTTCAACAATAATCAGAAAACAATGGTAAAGACATCAAAATATATTCTTTTGTTTTTCTTTCTTCATGTTGTGGGATCTGTGAAATTCTTGTTTCAGACTTATCTAACAGCAGGTGAAAATCTGTACTCAGACATACTTGAAGATCCAAAATTCTATAATCTATAGAGTTTTCTTTATTTTTTTCTGGAAAAGATATATATGCTCTCAAGCTCAATTTTTCAAGATTTATTTATTTATTTGAAATTCAGAGTTACAGAGAGAGGAGGAGATGCAAAAAGAGAGAGATGTCTTCCATCCACTGGTTAAGTCCCCAATTGGTTGCAACAGCTAGGTCTGCACCTATCCAGGAACCAGGAGCTTCCTTTGCATCTTCTCATGCAGGTATAGGGTCCCAAGGACTTAGGCCATCTTCTACTGCTTTCCCAGGGCATAGCAGAGAGATGGATCAGAATTGGAGCAGCTGAATTGACACCCATAAGGGATGCCGGCACTGCGGGTGGCAGCTTTATACACTATTCCACAGTGCTGACACCTAACATTTTTAACAACAAGATTCGTTCTGTTATTTATGCTGTGTCTGCTTCCTCTCTAAGAATTGGCTTTAAAATTACATCACATTCGGGCTGGCACTTTGGTATACTGAGTTAAGCCTCTGCCTACTGCTCTGGCATTGCATATAAGCCTCAGGTCTAATCCAAGCTACTCCTTTTCCAATCTGGCTCTCTGCTAAGGTGAGGGAAGGCAGTAGAAGCTGGCTGAAGTTCTTGGGTCCTTGCACCTGCATAGGAGATCCAGAAGAAGCTCCTGGATACTGGCTTTAGTTTGGCTCAGCTTTGCCAATTGTGACCATCTGGGGAGTAAACCAGTGGATGAAAGATTTTTCTCTGTAACTCTATATCTCAAATAAATCCCCATTTCTCTGTAACTCTATATCTCAAATAAATAAATAAATACAATCTTTAAAAAGTTGGTCATATTGTAGGGGTTCTGATGCCATTAACTGGACCAGAACATGGCCGTACATTGATGAGAAGCATAGCAAACTTAAATATTGAGGTTGAGCATATATTATGAATGATTTAAAAATGAAATGAGACATTTACAGTTAAATTTTGTGTTCTAAGAATTGAAGCTTTAAAGCCTATGTGTAATAATTCAACATATTACATTGTGACAACATATTATATTCTGACAGAGGCATAGTTTTCAGCTTACCTTATTTATGAGAAACATAGCCTAGACAAAAATTTAAAATATTGTTATCTATGAATTTGATCGTTTACCAAAGTTAGTTCATAAAATTCACTTGCCTGCATTGATTTGACCAATGCTACCTTAATTCAAAAATCAGAAAATGATACAACAAAGATGATGAACATGTGTGAAAAAATCCTCAAGAAAATACAAGCTAATGGAATCCAACAACACACCACACAGTTTATTCACCCAGACTGAGTATAACTCATTACTGATATACAGATTGTTCAACATATAAAACCCAATGAATGTGATACATATTGTTAATTTTATTAAACAATATTATTTTACCTCAATAGATGAAGAGAAAACATTTGATAAAACAGCATTCTTTCTTGATAAAAACCTTAAGCAACTTTTGTATAGAAGGAGCATTCATTAATTCAATCAACACAATATATGAAAAAAATCACAAACAGAACATATTTAAATTGTAATAATTGGAATCATTTGCACTAAAATCAGGAACCAGGCAATGATGGCCTCTCTCACAATTGCTATTAAATATTGTTCTAGAAGATTTATCCAGAACCATTAAGCAAGAAAACAAATCAAGAAATACAAATTGGAAAGGAGGAAGTCACTATCCCTGTTGGTGGATGACATGATTCTATAACTAGGGAAAGCAAGACTCCAATAAGGTATTATTGTTGGGGCCAGTGCTGCGATGCAGAGGGTTAACACCCTGGCCTGATGTGCCAGCATCCCATATGGGTGCTGGTTCAAGACTGAGCTGCTCTACTTCTGATTCAGCTCTCTGCTGTGGCCTGGGAAAGTAGTGGAAGATGACCCAAGTCCTTGGGCCCCTGCACCCACATAGGAGACCTGGAAAAAGCTCCTGGCTCCTGGCTTCAGATCAACACAGCACCTGCTGTTGTGGCCAATTGAGTAGTGAACCAGCATTTAGAAGACCTCTCTCTCTTGCTCTCTCTCTCTGCCTCTCCTCTCTCTGTGTAACTCTGACTTTCAAATAAGTAAGTAAATCTTTAAAAAAATACTATTGGAATTCATTTTAGAGTTTGTTAACAAAGTTTCAGGATATAAAAAACAACACACAAAAATCAGTTGCCTTTGCAAACATAGAAAATGCCATGGCTGAAAAAAAATGTTGTAATATCAGTACCATTTAAATAGATTAAAATATTTAAACTCCTTGGAATAAATTTAGGCAAGGATGCTAAAGATCACTACAATGAAAATTACAAAACATTAAAGAAATGAATAGGACAGGCAAGGTTGTAAAGACCTTCCATTTTTGTGGATTAGGAAAATAAGTATCATCAAAATGCGCACACTACCCAAAGCATGTTACAGATTCAATATAATTGCAATCAAGATAATAATGACATTCTTCTGGGATCTTGATAAAACAGTGCTAAAAATCATATGGAAACATAAGAGACCCTAAAAAACTTACACAATCTTAACAAAAACAGCACCAGAAGCATCATCATGGTAGATTTTGACATACTATATGATATTTATACTCAAAACAGCATAGTATTTGCATAAAAATTGACATGTTGACCATTGTAAATGAATAAAAATCTGCAAATTAATTTGCACATTACAACCAATTAATCTTTGACTAATGAGCTAAAATTAATCCCTGAAGAAAGAACAGTCTTCAAAATGATACAGGGAATTTGGATCTTCACATGCAGAGTTATGAAACAAGATTCCTACCATACAGGTTATAGAAAAGTCTTCTCTAAATATATCAAGGTTCTAAATATATGTCCTGATACTATCAAATTACTAGAGGTAAACATCAAGGAAAATGTACATTGGCATATGGAAAGACATTTTAGGAAACATCACAGAAGCCCTGGCAATAGAAGTTAAAAAAGACAAATAGGATTACATCAAGCTAAGTAGCTTCTAGACTGCAAAGGAAACACTCAACAAATTGAAGAGGCAGCTGACAAAATGGGAGAAAATATTTGCAAACTATGTACGTGATAAAGGATTAATTTCCAGAAACAATAAATTGTTCAAGAAATTCTACAACAATAAAGCAAACAATCCAGTAAAGAAATGGGAAAATGACATGAACAGGCATTTTTCAAAGATGAAATTCTAGTGGCCAACAGGCACATGAAAAATGCTCATGATTACTAGCCATCACAGAAATGCAAAGAAAAACCATAATAAGTTTCACCTTACCTCAGTTAAAGTGAATATTATTCACTCAAAAACAAACAAATAATAAAGTTGGTTATCATCCAGGGTGGAGCCAAGATGGCGGAGGAGTGAGGGCGCACACAACAGTTTGGGAAAAGAAATTTTAACAGGGGTGGAGTTACTGTACCCTTAAGAAGAGACTCAGAGGAAAAAACTGTAGAGAAAACTCTTCCGGATCTAGTGGATGTGACACGGAGGACCTACGAGGAGAGCAAGGTGGCCCACTGCTGAGCCAAGCTGTGCCGAGCCCTGCTGAGCCGCAGGGAGCCACGCTGAGCCGCACTTAGCAGCGCCCAGCCATGCCGCACCGCGCCGCCCCGACCAAAACTGAGCCACGCCAAGAACACGGGGGCCACAAGAGTTGGCAAAACAGCGAGCCCAGCTACAGAAGCCCACCCACAGAATTTGAGATCCGGCGATGGAAGGAAAGGTAACCCGAGACATTGGCCGCAAAAGTTAGACCTTGGTCTGAGTTCACGCTGGGGGGAGGGGGAACTACACCAGGCTGACTGGAAGAAAAAAAAAGGGGGGGGGTTCCAGCTGGGACACTAGCCTCTCTCTGCACTCTCCTTACAAACCCCAGAAAGACAAAGAGCAGGGACCACTTTACATAAGTAAAACAAACTCCTGAGCCTAAGCAACACTGAAGAACCAAACAGAGCTCTTTGGCCACACCTCCAAGATGCCAAACAAACGTAGAAACCAAGGAAACAAGAGCAAGGAAGACACTATAACGCCCCCAAATGAAAAAGACACCCCAATTCAAAATTATGAAGATTATGAGATAGAAGAAATGCAAGAAGCAGATCTCAAAAATTGATAAGGTCATTAAGAAGCTCTCGAAAACAAATTCTTGAACTACAGAAATCCTTAATGGACAAGATAGAAATCTCTCTCACGAAAATGAAATACTAAGGAGGAATCAAAATGAAGTGAAACAACTAGTACAACAAGAAACTGTGTTAGTGACGAGAAATCATAATGAAATGAAGAATGCAATAGATCAAATGACAAACACATTAGAGAGCCTTAAAAACAGAATGGGCGAAGCAGAAGAGAGAATATCGGACTTAGAAGACAGAGAACAGGAAAGGAAACAGGCAAACCAAAGAAAAGAAGAGGAAATTAGAAATCTAAAAAATATTGTTGGGAATCTACAGGATACTATTAAAAAACCCAACATTCAGGTTCTAGGAGTTCCTGAAGGCATGGAGGGGGAGAAAGGATTAGAAGGCATTTTCAGTGACATACTAGCAGAAAATTTCCCAGGTTTGGAGAAGGACAGAGGTATCTTAGTACAGGAAGCTCATAGAAGCCCTAATAAACATGACCAAAAGAGATCCTCACCACGACACATTGTAATTAAACTCACCACAGTGAAACATAAAGAAAAGAGTCTAAAAGGTGCAAGAGAGAAACTTCAGATTACTCTCAAAGGATCCCCAATTAGACTCACAGCTGAATTCTCATCAGAAACCTTACAAGCGAGGAGGGAATGGCGAGATATAGCCCAGGTACTAAGAAAGAAAAACTGCCAGCCCAGTTATATCCTGCAAAGCTCTCATTTGTGAATGAAGGTGAAAGAAAGACCTTTCACAGCAAACAGAAGGAAGAATTTGTTGCCACTCGTCCAGCCCTGCAAAAGGTGCTTAAAGGTGTGATACACGCAGAAACACAGAAACACGGTCACCAATATGAAAGAAGGTAAAGGAAGGAAACCTCACAGCAAAAGATCACAGGAAACCCAAAAATGATAGGGCAAAGTTACTACTTATCGATAGTCACATTAAACGTTAAAGGCCTGAACAATCCAGTTAAAAGACACCGATTGGCTGATTGGGTTAAGGAACAAAACCCATCTATCTGCTGCTTACAAGAAACACATCTTTCTAACAAATATGCACACAGACTGAAAGTGAAAGGCTGGAAAAAGATATACCATGCCAACAGAAATGAAAAAAGAGCGGGAGTAGCCATCTTAATATCGGACAACATAAACTTTACCACAAAAACTATTAGGAGAGACAAAGAGGGGCACTATATAATGATTAAGGGATCCATTCAACAGGAAGATATAACGATTATCAATGTATATGCACCTAATTACAGGGCACCAGCTTATTTAAAAGACTTGTTAAGGGACTTAAAGGGAGACTTAGACCCCAATACAATAGAACTGGAGAATTTCAATACTCCACTCCAGATCATCAGGACAGAAGACCAACAAGGAGATAGTAGATTTAAACGACACTATAGCTCAAATGTACCTAACAGATATCTACAGAACATTTCATCCTACACATAAAGCATTTACATTCTTCTCAGCAGTACATGGAACCTTCTCTAGGATTGACCACATACTAGGCCATAAAGCAAGTCTCAGCAAATTCAAAAGAAATAGAATCATACCATGCAGCTTCTCATAACATAAAGGAATGAAGTTGGAAATTAGCAACTCGGGAATCCCTAGAGCACGTGCAAACACATGGAGATTGAACAACATGCTCCTGAATGAACAATGGGTCATAGAAGAAATTAAAAGAGAAATCAAAAATTTTCTGGAAGAAAATGAGGATAAAAGCACAACATACCAAAACCTATGGGATACAGCAAAAGCAGTGTTAGGAGGAAAATTTATATCAATAGGTGCCTACATCAAGAAATTGGAAAGGCACCAAATAGATGAACTTTCAAGTCATCTCAAGGATCAAGAAAATCTGTAGCAAACAAAACCCAAACCCAGTAGGAGAAGAGAAATAATCAAAATCAGAGAAGAAATCAACAGTATTGAATCCAAAAAATATTACAAAAAATCAACCAAACGAGGAGCTGTTTTTTTGAGAAAATAAACAAAATTGACAGCCCATTGGCCCAACTAACTAAAAAAAGAAGAGAAAAGACCCAAATCAATATAATCAGAGATGAAAATGGAAACATAACAACAGACACCACAGAAATAAAAAGAATCATCAGAAATTACTACAAGGACTTGTATGCCAGCAAACAGGGAAATCTATCAGAAATGGATAGATTCCTGGACACATACAACCTACCTAAATTGAACCAGGAAGACATAGAAAACCTATACAGACCCATAACTGAGACAGAAATTGAAACAGTAATAAAGGCCCTCCCAACAAACAAAAGCCCAGGACCAGATGGATTCACTGCTGAGTTCTACCAGGCATTTAAACAAGAACTAACTCCAATTCTTCTCAGACTATTCAAAACAATCAAAAAAGAGGGAATCCTCCCAAATTCTTTCTATGAAGCCAGCATCACCTTAATTCCCAAGCCAGAAAAAGATGCAGCATTGAAAGAGAATTACAGACCAATATCCCTGATGAACATAGATGCAAAAATCCTCAATAAAATTCTGGCCAATAGAATGCAACATCACATTAGAAAGATCATCCACCCAGACCAAGTGGGATTTATCCCTGGTATGCAGGGATGGTTCAATGTTCGCAAAACCATCAACGTGATACACCACATTAACAGACTGCAGAAGAAAAACCATATGATTCTCTCAATAGACGCAGAGAAAGCATTTGATAAAATACAACACCCTTTCCTGATGAAAACCGTAAGCAAAATGGGTAAAAAAGGAACATTCCTCAATACAATCAAAGCAATTTATGGAACACCTACGGCCAGTATCCAATTGAACAGGGAAAACTTGGAAGCATTTCCACTGAGATCTGGTACCAGACAGGGATGCTCACTCTCACCACTGCTCTTCAATATAGTTCTGGAAGTCTTAGCCAGAGCTATTAGGCAAGAAAAAGAAATTAAAGGGATACAAATTGGGAAGGAAGAACTCAAACTATCCCTCTTGGCAGACAATATGATTCTTTATTTAGGGGACCCAAAGAACTCTACTAAGAGACTATCGGAACTCATGGAAGAGTTTGGCAAATTAGCAGGATATAAAATCAATGCACAAAAATCAACAGCCTTTGTATACACAGGCAATGCCACGGCTGAGGAAGAACTTCTAAGTTCAATCCCATTCTCAATATCTACAAAAACAAACACATTGGAATAAACTTAACCAAGGACATTAAAGATCTCTACGATGAAAACTACAAAACCTTAGAGAAAGAAATAGAAGAGGATACCAAAAAATGGAGGAATCCTCCATGCTCATGGACTGGAAGAATCAATCTCATCAAAATTTCCATTCTCCCAAAAGCAATTTATACATTCAATGTAATACCAATCAAGATGCCAAAGACATTCTTCTCAGATCTGGAAAAAATGATGCTGAAATTCATATGGAGACACAGAAGACCTCGAATAGCTAAAGCAATCTTGTACAACAAAAACAAAGCTGGAGGCATCACAATACCAGATTTCGGGACATACTACAGGACAGTAGTTATCAAAACAGCATGGAACTGGTACAGAAACAGATGGATAGACCAATGGAACAGAATAGAAATACCAGAAATCAACCCAAACATCTACAGCCAACTCATATTTGATCAAGGATCCAAAACCAATCCCTGAAGTAAGGACAGACTATTCAATAAATGGTGCTGGGAAAACTGAATTTCCACATCCAGAATCATGAAGCAAGATCCCTAACTTTCACCTTACACAAAAATTCACTCGTCATGGATCAAAAACTTAAATCTATGACCAGACACCATCAAATTATTAGAGAGCATTGGAGAAACCCTGCAAGATATAGGTACAGGTAAAGAATTCTTGGAAAAGACCCCAGAAGCACAGGCAGTCAAAGGCAAAATTAACTATTGGAATTGCATCAAACTGAGAAGTTTCTGTACTTCAAAAGAAACAGTCAGGAAAGTGAAGAGGCAACCGACAGAATGGGAAAAAATATTTGCGAACTATACTATAGATAAAAGGTTGATAACCAGAATCTACAAAGAAATCAAGAAAATCCACAATAACAGAACAAATAACCCACTTAAGAGATGGGCCAAGGACCTCAACAGACATCTTTCCAAAGAGGAAATCCAAATGGCCAACAGACACATGAAAAACTGTTCAAGATCACTAGCAATCAGAGAAATGCAAATCAAAACCACAATGACATTTCAACTCACCCCGGTGACAATGGCTCACATTCAGAAATCAACCAACACAGATGCTGGAGAGGATGTGGGGAAAAAGGGACACTAACCCACTGTTGGTGGGAATGCAAACTGGTTAAGCCACTATGGAAGTCAGTCTGGAGATTCCTCAGAAACCTGAACATAACCCTACCATACAACCCAGCCATCCCACTCTTTGGAATTTACCCAAAAGATATTAAATTGGCCAACAAAAATGCCATCAGCACATTAATGTTTATTGCAGCTCAATTCACAATAGCTAAGACCTGGAACCAACCCAAATGCCCATCAACAGTAGACTGGATAAAGAAACTATGGGACATGTACTCTATGGAATACTATACAGCAGTCAAAAACAATGAAACACAGTCATTTGCAACAAGATGGAGGAATCTGGAAAGCATCATGCTAAGTGAATTAAGCCAGTCCCAAAGAAACAAATATCATTCGTTTTCCCTGATCGGCGACAACTGAGCACCAAAGGGTAACCTGTGGAAGTGTAATGGACATTATGAGAAATAGTGACTTGATCAGCTATGGTGCTGACTGCTGATGTACAATGTAACACTTTATCCATTTTAGTATTTTTTTTGTAAACTCTGTAATTAACACACAATTATTCTGAGGTGTCTAAATCTTAACTGAAAAGTGATCCCGGTTAAATATAAGAATGAGAAAAAGAGAGGGAGGAGATGTACAATAGGGGGCACGCTCAGTTGGATTTGCCCCAAATGATGGAGTTAGAAAAGTGCCAGAGGATTCCAATACAATCCCATCAAGGTGGCATGTACCAATGCCATCTCACCAGCCCAGGTGATCAATTTCAGTTCACAACTGATCACACTGATAGATCTAAGAGTCAAAGGGATCACACAAACAAGATTAATGTCTGCTAATACTAACTGATAAAAAAAGGGAGAGAAGGATCCAACATGGGAAGTGGGAGACATAGCAGACTCATAGAATGACAGATGTCCTAAATAGCACTCTGGCCTCAGAATCAGCCCTTAAGGTATTTGGATCTGGCTGAAGAGCCTATGAGAGTATTTTAGGCATGGAAAGCCAAGACATGCTGGGGAAAAAAAAAGATGAAGAAGAATAAGAAGACCTAAATGAAGGATCTCAGCGAGTGTGATCCCAGTGGAAAGAACGGGGCCATCAAAGAAAGAGGTACCTTTCTCTGAAGGGAGGAGAGAACTTCCACTTTGACTATGGCCTTGTCGGAATAAGATCGAAGTCGGCGAACCCTAAAGGCTTCCATAGCCTCGGCAAGTCATGACTAGAGGCTAGGGAGATTACTGACACCATAAACAAGAGTGCCAAATTGTTAAATCAACATCAGGAGTCACTGTGTACTTACGTCCCATGTGGGATCTGTCCTTAATAGGTTGTCGAAGGTGAAGTAATGATATAGCTAGTACTGAAACAGTATTTTTACACTTTGTGTTTCTGTGTGGGTGCAAACTGATGAAATCTTTACTTAGTATATACTAAAGCGATCTTCTGTATATAAAGATAATTGAAAATGAAAAAAAAATCCTTGGTGTTAAATTGGAAATTACATAGATAATTAATCAATATTTTTAAAAAAATATCATGCAGGATCTCTGTCATTAATGTGATGTACACTGTTATTTGATGCTATAACTAGTACTCCAACAGTATTTTCACTTTGTGTTGCTATGTGAGGGCAAACTGTTGAAATCTTTATATATACTAAACTGATTTTCTGTATATAAAGAGAATTGAAAATGAATCTTGATGGGAATGGAAGGGGAGAGCGAGGAGGAAAGGGGAGGGTTGCGGTTTGGGGAAGGTTGTGTGGGGAGAAGCCTTTGTAATCCATAAGCTGTACTTTGGAAATTTATATTCACTAAATAAAAATATATATATATATAAATAAAAATAGAGAAAAAATTTTCTTTTCAATGATGAACACTATTAAAATTCACTGATGAAACACTGAACAATAAAGATATTTGAAATTCTTGAAAAAAAAAGTTGGTTATCATCCATTCAAAAAACAAAAACAATACATAACACAAATTGGTGAGGATATGGTGGAAAATTTATACTTATACACTGTATGTAGGAATGTAAACTAGTACAACCAATATGAAAGATGGTATGAAGAGTCATCAAAAATCTGAAAATGAATCTACTATATGACCTAGCTATGCCACTCCAGGGAATTTACCCAAATGAAATGAAATCAGTATGTGAAAAAATTATCTGCAGCCCTAAGTTCACTAAAGCCCGTCTTACAATAGCTAAGACATGGAATCAACCCAGATGTGCAGCAACTGATGACTGAATAAAGAAAATGTATATGTACACTATGAGATGGCAATTAGACATAAAAACAGAACAAAATCCTGTCTTTTGCAACAAAATGGGTGCAACAAGAAAGCATTATTCTTAGTGAAATAAGACACTATCAAAGAAAAAAAATCACATTTTACATAATTTATGGTAATTAATATAAAGAGCATAAATATGTAATATATATGAGTAAAATTAACATTTTGATATTTGTTTTTTGCACTTAACTATACTGTGGAAGAGCAGTTTTTGCTACTTATCACTTGTTGAATTATTTATTTGGTGGACGGTTAAGCTTGTGACTGTGAAAGAAGTCACCAGTATGTCATTGGCCATTGTGGCCAACTGGGGAATGAACTAGCAGATGGATGACCTCTCCCCCTCTCTATGTCTCTCCTTCTTGCTCTGGGTAACTCTGATTTTCAAATAAATCTTTAAAAAAAGAAAATTCTCCACATGATTTATTTATTTGAAAGTTAGAGCAAGGGGAAAGGGGGGGGGCAGAGAGAGAGAGAGAGAGAGAGAGAGAGATTGATTCTATCTGCTCATTCTTCAAATGCCTTCAACAGCCAGAGCTGGGTGAGGCTGATCTCAAGAACAAGAAATCCCATCTATCCACTCATGTATTTCAGTCATCACCTACTGGCACCCAGTGGGCACATTAGCAAGAATCTGGATCATAAGCAGAGGTGGGACTCCTCTTGGCACTCAGCAATATGGGATAGCTGGTATCCAAAGTAGTGGCTTATCCTTCTAAGCCACAATACTGACCCTATGTTAATCATCATGAACATCTTTCATAATGTGATCTAAAATGTACCTCACATGGTAAGTGATACCGTTTTCCACAGTTATCTCCATAAAGCCCCTGCCCATATGATACTGTTGGATGTAATCTGGCAAAACTCAAACATTATATCAGTTGCTTCACTTGTAGGTATTTTATGGAGACTCAGTGAATTACTGCAATGAAACACAAGGCACATCCTGAGAAAAATGGAAGTCATACATTGTAAGTACTCAGTACATGACTGCTTTACATTTATAAAAGTCTGCTAATATGACTTTGGCTTGTTTTATGAACCAGACCTCTAAGAATTCTATAAAACTCTAATGTTTTCCTCAAAGCTTCAGCCATTGGTGGTACAGAGTTATGCACTCAGGAAGGTATATTATTTCTTATGAATCACAATGGTGTTGTGTGTGTGTGTTTGCCTACTAAATTCATTTGCCCTTTAAATCCTTTCAATTCATAAGGATGGACGTTTCTCCTTAAGGTTTTGCACTACAAATATAAGTTTTCAAATAATATACATGATTTTGGTTTATAGTGATATATGTGAGTCAAACACTTTTGAAATGATCTCAAATTAATTAACTAAATGGCTTAATCTGAACAAATAATTAACTGAGATTATACATTTTCACATTAGTCCTTTTTTGAAAAGATTATGTATTTGATATGAAAGGTAGAGTGAGAAAGAGATAGAAAAATAAAGAGAATTTACATCTTCTGATTCACGCTCCAAAAAGCCAAAATGGCTAGGTTCAGGTCAGTTCAAAGCAGGAGGAACGAGCTTCATCTAAGTCTCCCATTTGGGCGGGTGACAGGGGCTCCAAGTATTGAGCCATCTTCCACTGCATGCCCAGGTGCATTATCAAGGACTTAGATTGGTAGTGGAACAGCTGGACCCAAACCAGAAAACATATTGACCCTGGCATCCCAGGAAACAGCCTTCCCTGCTATACATCACAATGCCCTCCATTATTAGAATTTATTAATTTATTTTGTATACAGTCCTTAAGGGACTTCAATTTCATTGTCCTACACCTTTATTGCAATTCACAGTTAGTTATGTGATATAGATGTCTAACAGAATTAAATCTATTTTCCAAAGCCTCTTTAAAATATGAGGTACCAAGCAACAGAGAAAAGCCATGCAATCAAAACTTGTGGTTTTTATTGTTATTGTTTATTTATTTTTGTTTTTCATTATTCTCATAATTTTTTTCTGTTGGATCTTTTTCAAAAATCTATTGAATTGAGAATGTTGAAAGATATTACATAATTTTATGACTCTTAAATCTTATGTGTATAAAGTTAATTGACAATAGATTGGGTTCGTTGGGGAAGTGTCACTATGTTCCGTTATATATCTATCTATCTAGCTAGCTAGCTAGCTAGCTAGCTAGCTATATGAGTACATGAAACTTGTATAAATTAAATAAAATTTTAAAAATTAAAAAAAGGAAAATAAATCTTAGTAAAAAATCAGAATGAGAATATGAAAGGGAGGAGACAGGATCCTGGGATTGCATGTGGGAAGGAGGGTATGGTAAGAAGAATCACTATGTTCCTAAATTTGCATTTATTAAATGCATGAAGTTTGTGTAACTTAAAGTATTTCTGGGGAAAAATATAATGCAAAATCATAGTGTGCAGGACAGCATGATGGTAGCTTGAAAACACATATGCCAATAAAACATAATAAGTGATCCTAGTATATTGTCTGCAATCCTTCATGTGCAATTTCTGTTATTTCTATGCGAATATAACATACTTTCTGCTTTCTTTGTATTCCCCTCATTATTGTTGTTGAAACAGGGACAACTACATTACATTTTTTGTGCTCTGTTAATTACCACAGATCATTGAAAAATTATGAGTGAAATTGACATTTTGAGATTTGATTATGTTTACATTCCTTGTTTCCATTGTTGAGGGACAGTGGTTTCTTCTTCATACTATTTGTTGACTTCTTAACTTAGCAGAGGGTAAAAGTATCTTACTGTAAGAGAAAAATTAAGAAAGGAAGGAAGAGGAGGGTAGAAGAGGAGGGTAGAAGCATGGATGTGTGAGAGGGTCAGTGAGAAGTGTCAGATTTCTCCTAAATATGAATAGATGAATTACATGAAATTGTTCACTTGGTATAAATAAAAAAATAACTGGGGCAGATTTTTAGAAGATATTACATAATTGAATAATTTTTCATTAGCCACAATGACACAATTCCAGGAATCATGCTGGTTTTTATGTGGACATAAATTTTCATACCAGCTGATAAATATGTAGGTATGCATATGCTTTATTATATTGTGATTCTAAGACCAGCAAGAAGAATTGTTTTTTCCTAAGTAATAAATGCTATTTCCTGATTTTCTGTACTCTTGTAAAACATTAATATTTTCACATGTTTATTTTTGAAAGGCAATCATACGAACATTTTGTGTCTTGCTGATATTTAAATGCATGTTTCCTAAAGCAACATGAATTACTTCCTTATATGTTCCTAATATTCAGTGTCTTTTTGTGTTAATTTTTGAAAGGGATGTATCTTCTGTCTCTGGTTCATTTGCTAAATGGTGGATTTACTCCCCAAGAGGCTATAATGGTTGGTAGTGGTCCAGGCTGAAGTTAGGAGCATGGTGCTCCATCCAGAGCTTTCCACTGGTGTCAGGGAACAAATACTTAGCCATCTTCTGATGATTTCCCAGGCAGGTTTAACCAGAGTGTTGGATTGTAACAGCAGCATCTGAGACTTGTACCTGCCAAGCCCCACTACCCACTTCACCTACCCCTTCATGGGACAATAGGGCCCCAGACTCCCATGTCCAGCTTCCAAGTTATATGGCTTGCTCTTCACAGGGTGCCAGAGCCTGAATCACCACAGACATCTCCCATAAGCATAGTGTGGATACGATTGTGATATGAAGGCATTGGGCCATTTTTTTGTTGCTATCAGGGCACCTGATTGAACAATTTGCAAAGCCAGTGAGCACGCATGCCAACACGAAGCCATATCCAATCACCATTATCTATAGCAGGGGAGGTGATCACTTGTCATTGTACCAAGTCGGCAGTTTGAGACACATGGCTGGGACTCGGGTCTGGAGCCTAGTAGTCCAGGGCCCTGACTCTTCTGGCAGCCATAGTTGCTGCTGTTTCCATGTTCCTGCAGGTTCCCCTTGATCTGAGCTTATAATAACCTACTTAAGATGAATTGCAATTTATTGACAGTTGTTTGATTCCTGGGAATTTGTGGGTTTTTTTTTGGTTCTTGTTGTTTGTTCTTGTTTTTCGTTATTCTCAGAACATTTTCCTGTTGGATCTTTTCAAAAATGTATTGATTTGAAAAATAATTAAAATTATTACATAATTTTATGGCTCTTAATTCCTATGTGTATGAAGTTTATTGACAATAGATATAGTAATAGGGAAATGTCATTATGTTCCTAAATCTTTATATGAAGGACATGATACTTGAATAACTTAAATAATATTTTGAAAATTAATAAAAATGAAAATAGATTTTGTTAGAAAACAAGAATGAGAACAGGATTGTAAGGAAGAAGAAGGGTGGTATTGCGTGTGGGAGGGAGGGTACGGTGGGAAGAATCACTATGCTCCTAAATTTGTATTTATGAAATTAATCAAGTTTGAATACCTTAAATATAATATTTCTCTGGAAAAAAATGCAAAACCATAGTACTCAAGACGGCATTATGGGAGACCAGGAGAAACACCTGGCTCCTGGCTACCGATCAACGCGATGCGCCAGCCACAGCGCACTGGCCGGGGCGGCCATTGGAGGGTGAACCAACGGCAAAAGGAAGACCTTTCTCTCTGTCTATCTCTCTCCGTCCACTCTGCCTGTCAAAAAATAAAAAAAAATTTAAAAAGACAGCATATGCTAGTTTTAAAACATACATGTATGCCAATGAAGCATAATAAATGATCCCAGTACAATGTCTGCAATCCTTCATATAACAATGTCTATTATTTTATATGAATAAAACATAAGTTCTGTTTTAGTTGTGTTCCTCTCATTATTTTTGTTGAAAACTATAGCAACTATATTATACTTTTGTTCTCTATTAGTTATCACAGAACAGGGAAAACCTATGAGTCAAAATGACCTTTTGAGATTTATTTATGTTTATATTCATTGTCTCTGATGTTGAGGAACAGTGGGTTATTCTCCATTCTATTTGTTGAATTCTTTACTTAGTGGAGGTTAAGCTTATGATTATGAAATAATCTTAAAGTGTGTAAAACAAAGAATAGAAAATAAAGAGGAGGGAGTGTGGGAGCATGGGCATGAGAGAGGATTCCATGGCAGATATCAGTATTCTAAATCTGAACATACACAATACATGAAATTAATTCACTGTAAATAAAAATAATATTGGGAAAACTTTATAAAAGGTATTACAAAACTGAATGATTTTCATTAATTTCTCTTGTAAATATGCATTTCATCGTCTATCTTCTGCCTATATTTATCTTCCATTTGTTTCTTGCTTGTACTTAGCAACCAAATCCAGTTGATTATCTCCTACCCTGTAATCTTGCTAAATTCATTTAACGGCTTGTATTTGTTTTTGGATTATACTGAATAATTTTTGTAGATATAATTGTGTCATCCACATATATTGAGAGTTCTGCTTAAAAATTGATTTTGTTACTTCACTTCACTGACTACAACTCCAGGACAATCTTGGAGATGATGAGAGGAGACAGCTGTGTCTGGGATTGGAAGGAGATACTTTTCAATGATCCTGTGTTAAATATTTTGCTGTAGGTTTTTAAAGACAATCTTGATAAGTATAAGGAAATCATTTTGTTTATCTTTTCTGACAGTTGAATTTTTGTTGCTGGATGCTGAATTTTATTAAATCCTTTTTAAATTTATGTAAATTATTATGTAGTTCCTCTTTTTCATCAATCTGGGTGATTTACATGATTTATGAGAATGTTAAATACCTCTGGATTTTTAGTGTATCTTCTTTTTTGATTTATTTGACAGTAAAGTTATAGATAGTGAGAAAGAAAGGTCTTCCTTCTGTTGGTTCACCCCTTGGATGGCCACTATGGCTAGAGTTATGCTGGTCTGAAGCCAGGATCCAGGTGCCTCCTCCTGGTCTCCCATGCAAGTGCAGTTACCCATGCACTAGGGGCACCCTCCTCTGTCCTCCCAGGCTACAGCAGAGAGCTGGACTGGAAGAGGAGCAGCCGGGACTAGAACCCAGTGCTCGTATGGAATGCTGGTGCCGCAAGCAGAGAATTAACCAAGTGAGCCACACTGCCGGGCCTAGTGTATCTTCTTTTTAATTGATCTACTAGTTATTCACATATGCTTTAACTCATATAAAGGTATTTTTTATAATATCTATATATCTGTTTATGGAAGATGCTCTTTAAATTCATTTTAATTCATACCCAGCTCTAATTTGTGTTATACTGACCTCCAAAAAAATTAAAAATATAGTCACTGTTTACTTCTACTTAGAGTGAGCTTGAGAAGCTAAAAGTTTTATCCTTGTTTTTTTGTTACTCTGGTATTTTTGAGACCACTAGAATGTTGTTGATTTTTTGTTAGTATGTCTATCCTGCCTTTATTATATTATTCTAGCATTTACTTTTTTTACAGAAAGAATTTAAAATGACTATTTTCAATATTATATTCACTTAAAGATGTAAATTTATAAATACTATTTGTCTTCATTCTCTTTATTTTCTTATGAATTTCTAGTCTTGTATGCACACACCCTATCTGCCCAAGTATCATCTCACTCATATGTCTAAAGCCAATCCAATCTTTGTGTGTGTTCATTCCTGTTTATGGAACCCATACATTCTCTCACATAACTATGACATGTTTAACCTTGCATGTTGTAATTTATAAAATCGCTGTCATCTGTGATAACTTGCAAAGTCTACTCCTTGTGCCTGCATCATATGCCATCTTCATGAGCCTCTACCACCTTTGTCTACACCACATTTTTCTTGAGTGTCTTCTTCTTTTACTTGCATCCTTTATCAATGTTTATGTTGACCTGCCCCTATGAATGTACTCATGATATGCCCATAAATGTCTACATACTCTGGCCTTAATGATGTTGATGCTACCCTGCAATGTCATATTATCAATCAATCATATTTCAAGTTTGTATGTAACCCCAGGAGGTTGGACAGTTTTCCCCATGAAATAGGTCCAGGAGCATAGGACTACTCTATATTCTGGTGGACTATGTGATAAAGCCTGGACAAAGGTGGGCTTTTCACCAACAGGACTGAATGCCCCCCTCAGGAAGGAGGAAGAGGAGGCCAAGAACTGCCAACTGTGAGCATGACTCAGGGACTGCACCCTACTTTCTCTTACTCCACTCGTCAGAATTTAATAATAGGCTTTTTAAACTTTTTCTAAAAAGCCTGTTAAACAATGACTCTTGAAGATCTTCCAGGTGTGCATACCTGTCTCCTCAAGAAAGTAGCTAAGACATCTCAGTAGTTTCAACAAGTGTACTCCCCAATACCTACTCCTGGCAGGAAATGGAAGAAGTGAGTGAGGAGCAAGCTGTAAGAGTGAGGCAAGCTGGACAGGAGCACAGGCAGCTTCATTATTATGAGGGTAGGTTCCCTGAATTGTGCCATCAGAAATTATTTTGAATCCATTTTCAAAATTTCACTTTGTGTCCATGGTTAGTTGAAATAGATTGGGAAATAGTATCCTACTGGTAGCTCTGGTTCCAGCTCAAACATAAAGTGTTTGCTGCATAAAATGAGGGAAAACGTGCCTGGGGATAAGTAGAACTGTCTCCTACAAGTGCTAAACATGTTATATTATCAAGAAAAATCATTAAAATAGTTTAAGTTAAATAATTATATGAACATAGTAAGACTTAGGAATACCTACCCAGTACAGTGGAAGTAGTAATGATGAAAAGACCAAGTGAGAATAATGTGATCAAGGCCCCCTTCATCTTTTTCTTGATTTGGATAGCTTACCCAAACTAGTCTCCGTATTCCAGCTCAGTCAATGATCGGTACAACTAGACTGTTTTTTCCTGTACAAAATTGTAGTCCTAGCAGTATTAAAATCTTCTGGAGCTCAACAATTCTTAAAAAAATGAACATGGTACTTCCAGAGCTCCATATAATCTTCTGTGACCCTAGTCTTTGCTATTAATTTTATCTACCACTATTTTCATTAGCTTCAGCAGATATGACTGAGAAAACCAGCTCCAATTGTTGCATTTTTATCTTATGTTATTGTCTTTGCTTGAATGCTTTTCTCTGAACCTAGCTACATATGCACATTCATTTTGTCAATAAGTACCAAATACATACTGATTGCTGATCATGTGCAAAAAGCTACTTTAAATGTTAGCATGCACTAGCATGTTAAGAGGTTCAGCATTCTGATGAGCAAAATGTCAACAGCCTTAAGTGAGCATCCTTAATTCTCCCTGTCACCCAAGACAGAAAGTTATTCTATATCCCTTGTTTCCTACTTGTGATGTAATTATTTCTTCTCATGTTTTACCTCCTAATGTAAATGCACTGTGAAGGCAGAAATCTAAAACTAGATCATTTTAAAAAATGCACAACGTATCTTTACAATGTTCTCAATAGATTTTTGACCAGAGAAGGGAAGTGATTCTACTCTTTATTCTTGTCTCATTTTATTTCTCTTCCATGTTTCCATCATTGCTATTCTGCATTGTTAAATTTTAAGAAACACTTTCCTGAATTCTAGAATCCAGATAAGATTGCTTTAAAACTCAGATAATGGGGAGAGGGGCAAGATGGCAGAATAGGTAGGGAGCACACTGATAGTTCAGGAAGACACAGGTTAATAAAAGTGGAGATACTGCAGGGTCAAGGAAGAGTAGGGGGAGAAACAGCAGAGGAAACTCTTCCGGAACTAGTGATTCACAGTGGACCTGCATGGAGAGCGTGGGAGCCCAAGTTCGGGACACCAGCGGCAGACTTAATGCACCAGCGCTGAAACGCGAGGTGAGCAAACCTCAATAGCCTGAGACACTGGTGGGCAAGCGGAAAGAGAAGACTAGAGGGAACGAGGCTTAAAACTCCATGGGGAAGAGTTCACCAGGCTAACTAGAAGAGAGGGAGGAAAAAAAAGTGACTGATACAGACACGAGTTGCTCTCTCTCCGCTCACCACTCAAAGGCTAGCAAGACAAAGAGCAGCAGCCATTTTGGACATACGTCATAAGCAGGGCGACCTCAGGTCTGCACCAGCCCTGAGCCTAGCAGAAACACCTGACTCTGGGGGGAGGGGTAAAATAACTGGAGATTAGGATCTAACTTGGCAACCCAATGGGAGACTGCAGGAGAATTGGAGCCCACACTGAGGGCAGCACAGATTCCCTGTGTGGTCCTTGGGAAAGAGCTTCTGATCTCTGGCTCCTGTGGGTATACCATTTGCCTGCTAACTGCCTCCAATTACATTCAGCTGTGCGGAATTACTTCCCTTTTGAATCAAGAAAGAAAGAAAGAAAGAAAGAAAGAAAAGAAAGAAAGTAAAGAAAGAAAGTAAAGAAAGAAAGAAAGAAAAAAAGAGATTTACCATGCCTAACCTGGGAGTGTCATCTTTGACACACCCTCAACCCTGAGGAACCAAACACAGCTCTCTGGCCACACTCATCTCAAGCCTCTAAGGCTCCACTGAAATCAGACAGTCCACTTAATATAGAGCCATAGTGTAACAAGAAAAAACACCACAGTTAAGAAACCAAATATCTCCAACATGCCAAACAACAAACGCAGAAACCGAGGTAACAAGAACAAGGAAGACACTATGATGCCCCCAAATGAAAAAGACACCCCAATTCAAGATTATGAAAATGATGAGATAGAAGAAATGCAAGAAGCAGATCTCAAAAAATTGATAAGGTCATTAAGAAGCTCTCAAAAACAAATCCTTGAACTACAGAAATCCTTAATGGACAAGATAGAAAATCTCTCGTGCGAAAATGAAATATTAAGGAGGAATCAAAATGAAATGAAACAACTAGTAGAACATGAAACTGTGATAGTGATGAGAAATCATAATGAAATGAAGAATGCAATAGATCAAATGACAAACACATTAGAGAGCCTTAAAAACAGAATGGGAAAAGCAGAAGAGAGAATATCAGACTAGAAGACAGAGAACAGGAAAGGAAACAGGCAAACCAAAGAAAAGAAGAGAAAATTAGAAATCTGAAGAATATTGTTGGGAATCTACAGGATACTATTAGAAAACCTAACATTCGGGTTCTAGGAGTTCCTGAAGGCATGGAGAGGGAGAAAGGATTAGAAGGCATTTTCAGTGAGATACTAGCAGAAAATTTCCCAGGTTTGGAGAAGGAAAGAGGCATCTTAGTACAGGAAGCTTATAGAACCCATAATAAACATGACCAAAAGAGATCCTCATGATGACATGTTGTAATTAAACTCACCACAGTGAAACATAAAGAAAAGAGTCTAAAAGGTGCAAGAGAGAAACTTCAGATTACTCTCAGAGGATCTCCAATTAGACTCACAGCAGATTTCTCATCAGAAACCCTACAAGCTAGAAGGGAATGGTGAGACATAGCCCAGGTACTGAGAGAGAAAAACTGCCAGCCCAGAATATTATATCCTGCCATGCTCTCATTTGTGAATGAAGGTGAAAGAAAGACCTTTCACAGCAAACAGAAATTGAAAGAATTTGTTGCCACTCGTCCTGCCCTGCAAAAAAAGCTTAAAGGTGTGTTACACACAGAAACACAGACACACGGTCATCAATATGAAAGAAGGTGAAGGAAGGAAACCTCACAGCAAAAGATCACAGGAAGCTCAATTTCTATTTGACATAGAATTAAACTCTGATGCTCTGTTAAAGCAATGTGTTAAAGTAATCTATTATGTTCTCTCGATGTCTGTTAAATTCTAATTGTTCAAAAACAGCTGAATTTTTATTAAGAGCTACGGGTTATTTAATTATGTGCTTATTTTCAAAGATTTGAATAATCACCTTGTAACAATGATCAAATTTGGTCTATGTTATGTCATGATTTTAAGGAATCTTATTTCAACCAGATATTTTGGATTTGGAGCCTTCTTGGCATTCTTGACAGGCATTCAAAAAATCAAAGTTCCAAACAATCTGGACTCTAAAATTTCCAGTAAATCTTGGACTTTGGTTTTTCCAGTTTGGGCCCAACTGAAAAAATCGAAGGACCTATGTCTCTCATCTTATAGAGACACCAACTAATCAGGCTATTTGGATTATATTAGAAGTACTGTCAAGATGTGACGTGGTGCCAAATTTTAGGTTTCTATAATGGAAAATGCTATTAATACAAATGTTTGAGAATTAAAAAGTCTAATGATCTTGTGTTACTAGACATGATAGTTATCTTAATGAGAAAGCCCCAGAGGCCTAAAGGGTTAAATACTTGTGAAATCCTACAGGTGCTTTCAAAAATACTGTGAAGTAAGCAAGTGCCTCTTGTTGGTTGATGAGTTTATAATTTTAAACATGGCGACTTAAAGTCTTTTGTCATCCATAGTTATATATGATGTGCTGCTCATAAAACTAAAGCGTTGTTGGTTCTGTGTTTAGCTGTCCTCCTATAGGTTCCTATGGACTTTTTCCAGCCACTTCTATTGTATTCAGTACTTTGGGATGGCTCTGTAAACAGATGAAGCCAATAATGTATTAACAGTACCAACTGAGAGAAAGTATGGTTAACTGAGGTTACTAAAAATAAAAAGCAATTCAAATCAATTGGCAATCTACAAAAAGAGTTAAAGATTTTAAAAGCTAGTATTAAAATTGCTATATTGGTCTATTATGCTATGTTATATGTGTGTACATATTGTATGTCCACATGGGAAAATTTTATTAAGAGTTTTATTTTAATTGGCTTATAGATAAGATTGTCCATAAATTTAAGCTGCTAAAATCAATCAAAGATACATTTTAATTTGTGGGACCTGAATCTGTGTATCATATGTTTTAAACTTGTTGGTAGAAAGAAACTAAAAATCATTTTATATGGTTGTGCTTAAGTTTACTGGTTAAACAAACTACACCATGTTAGATGTTTAAGAGGTGTTTCCAAATACATGATTCTTACAATTTATAGAAGGCATTGGACCTTCTGGTAAATGTTTTCTTAAGTTGTTATGTAATGGTTGAAACAGTTTGCTAAGTACTCATGTGATATTGCTATTGTCAGCAAGCGATCTAGGACTTGCTCCCTCATTTCACTAGTCTAAGCCCAACTTGTTCTTTCATTTCTCTATTCTCCTCAAGGTAGAAGGAATCTGTAGGATGTACAATTTAATCTTTAGACCTTATAAAAGAGACAGCTAACATTTTTCTGTAATAGCATAGCCAAAATAAGAACTTAAATAATAATCTCATAGCTAGATTCACTTCGCCATCAGCGAAGTATACAGTAAGTAGAAAAAAACCTCTCTTTCAGACCAAAGGGAAGGAAAGTTTTAAAGTGAGAATATAATTTTCCTCATGGGCATTGTCTACCTTAGAAAAACTACTACAGAACATGCCTGTGACTATAGACTTGTAGTTCAGGCCACTGAAGATTAGAGATGGGACTTGGGCACTCCCTTGACTTGCATCCTCTGATCTGCTTTAACACAAACCAGGAGGAAAAGAAAGCTAGGCACCAGAAGCAATGGGTGGCAGGCCTATTAATGGCTGATCTGTACAGTGATCTGCCCCAAAGCAGACCCAACAGGCCAGTCCACTGCAGTGGTTTTCAATGTGGTAAGCCTGGGCTTCAGCAGAAGTCAGCGTGTGAAGAGCCCTGGCAGCTCTGCCAAGAGTTGGATCACTGGAAATGGACCTGCCCTGGAGTCGAAGGATGCCCAGGTCAGAGCCACAGATCTTATTGGCTCTAAGCTGAAAAGCCCTTCACTCAGCCCAGCTTCCAAAGTGACCACTGCAGCTGAGGGGACAGCCAAGCAGGGTCAGCAACATTGCAGGCAGAACTGTAAATTTCTTGTTAGAGATGCCACCTGCCTTTCCCTGGCCAGCTCTCCTCCCAGGCCAGCCAAGTAATGAAAGTCAACAGAGTGCCTTCCCCTAGGAGGTTCACACCTCCCTTAGGATATACCCCATGTGAAGAGATAGATAGGTCTGGGCCTCTTAACTTACAAGGCCTAAAGCCCAACAGATTATTATCAAGCCCCTTCTATCAGGTTCTATTTGCCTCTCAATCAGAAAACTTGATTGTAGCTTAGACAGCACCTTTCTTAGCTCCTCTAATAATGACTCTCCTTTGTTCTAGACCCTGTCTAGCGCACTTGGGCCTCATTCCTTCGTAATCATATCCTCTACTCTACCACCAATGGCTCTACTCCCAACCTGTGTGTACTGATGGTCCTCTTCCCCACTTAATGCTGTATAATTGTTCAGACCTGGTTAATGCCATTCTTAGGATCATTGGTTACTATCCTCACTCTGTCTTTTATGACCTTGTCTAAATATGAGCAGAGTCGGCAAACTTGGAAGGCTTCCATAGCCTTGGCAACTCATGACGACAGCCTAGGGTGGTTACTGGTGCCATAAACTAGAGTGTCAATTTGTTGGGTCAACAACAAGAGCCACTGTGCACTTGCTCCTCATGTGGGATCTGTCCTTAATGTGCTGTACATTTTGATTTAATGCTATAACTAGTACTCAAACAGTATGTTTCACTTTGTGTTTCTATGTGAGTACAAACTGTTGAAATCTTTATACTAAACTGATTTTCTGTATATAAAGAGAATTGAAAATGAAAAAAAAATAAAACTCAGATAATGGTGTTCCTCAGCACATCCCCTCAGGTAACTCCCATCTCTCTCAGGGTAAAAGGTCAAGTTCTTCCATTCCTGTGAAGCACTATGTGACTTAGCCACCTGAGATTCCTTATGCACATGCACTAGACCTCCTCCCTCACTCCTTCAGTGTCTGTAACAATGGCACCCTTGCTGTGCCTTTTATGTAGCCATTGCATGGCTGCTTCCATGTTTCTACTCTTCCAGGCCCCTCTATCTGAAATGCATTTCCTCCATATCAAGATCTCTGATGTTTCAAATTTTTGTTCATAAATTAACCTTTTAGTGAATACTTTCCTGAATCCTCTGTTGAAAATTTTAAACTTCTATTTTAAACCCTCTATCCCTGATCCAAATCCCTCATCTCCCTTTCTTGTTTTATATTCTGATACTAATTTTACTAATCCTATGTTTTCTTCCACTAGAGACTGAGCTTCTTGAAGGCAGAGAATTGTATTGTTTCACTCACTGCTGCCTCCACAGCACAGGAAATATCCCTGACAGATAGCCTTGTTATTATCCTTTATATAATGGAAATAATTGATAAATATTTTATACTAAAGGTAGACAATCACCTTTAAGTCACCAGTTGCAAACAAAATTCCACTGATATAGATATTTAATATAGAAGTATGAGTAATTTACAAATACTATATGTTACAATTTTATGAGCTTAACATAAGATATACATACTCATTCTTAAAAGTTAAAGGGATTTTGATTAGAAAAGCTTTCTCTTGCATATAATAATAAAAATGTATTTTCTCTGCCTGTTATGAATTATATTTTTCATTTTCTAATTTTAAATCAACTTGATTTTAAAGTGAGGTGGCAATTCTTATTTTTTTCCAAATTCCTACAATGTTGTTACATGACCATTTGTAAGTTAAATATTGTATAAAATATCTTCATTTTTTGTTTAGGACTTCTTGTTTAATTCAGATGATATATCAGGACTAAATATATGTTAGTTAAAATAGTTTAGTTGATAAGTAATATCACATACTAATGTGGTAATATATGATAGGGAGAGTCGTGTCTATTACATTTAACTTGTCCAACCAAGTCTATGAGAAGGCGGGGGGGAGGCTATTTTCTTTCCATTTAGCATACAAATCTCAATGTACTTTTGTTGTTTAAAGACACATTGAATTTCAAGGCAACACAAGGAAAATAGATTTTTAGATTTTTCTGTCTCAGATATGTCCTATTTAAAAATATTTTTTAGACTGTGGTAGATGAATTGTATGCATTCGAAATGCACATATCTTATGTGAATCTATCAGTGAATGTTCAACCATCACAATGATATTACCAGGATGCAGATCAAAAGATCAGCAATACCATAAAAACTCTCAGCAGTCCTTTTCTAGTTACTATCCAAACATATCCTCAGGTTAACTTTGTCTTGTTTTGCCTGTAATATAATTACATACACAGACTCATAAAGTATGTAATTATTTTGCCTCTATTTTATTTCATTAGAATAGTGTTTGTGAGATTCACCCACCCTGTTGCATAAAATTGTAGTTGACCATGAATCTTTCATATTTATTCTTTTATGGTATTTTTATGTGTGAATATGCCACACTTCACTTACTCATATATTTTTTTAACACTTCATGTGTACTGTGAGGCATGCAATTCTGGATGGTTTAAAATACTGCTCCTCTATCACACTGTTTTGGAAAATATATCTATGAATGACCAAGGATAGAAAGCTTGAGGAGGAACTGTTGGGCACTAAATATGGATATGTTTGCTTTTAATAAGTATCCTGAAATTATTTCTTCATTTTTTTAAATTTAAATTCTTACTGGATCTAAATAATTATAATAATAATTAGCTATATAATCTTACAATAAATAGTATTTTCTTTATGTTGCATTTTGTATTTTCTAGTTTATATATAATGTTATCTTCTTGAGAATTTAATATTAGTATTATTGTGATTAATGAAGTTAGAACTTTTTATATATTTTCTATTTATTTCAAGATGTTCCTTAGTGAAATGTCCTTTCCAAATTTTAGATATTATTCCATTTCCAATATAGGAGCCATTAGTTAAATACACACACACATACACACACACACAAACCCACACACAAATAACACTCTTAAATTTTCTTTTCTTTCTCAATGGTGATTTCCACCCCTTTCTTTTCTTAAATTATACTTTTTGTGTAAATTATTATTTCAAAGATATTTATATGTGTCTTTATAAATTATTGTTCCACTAGTTTCAATTTCTTTACAATGAAATACATAATCATTGGCACACAAGCTATTGAAAACAAATCAGAATGATCAGAGACAACACAGAACATGTTATGGTGAAATAAAATAGTAGTTGAAGTAGAAACCCCAGGCTAAAGAAAAGGAGAATCAATCTTATATTTCATAAAGTTCAGTATATTTATTGATTGATGTTCATATTTGTGAGCACCTTGGCATCTATCACTAAAAAGGAGCATTATACACTTCTTATTATCACAAAATAAAATGTCCATCAGTCCTTAAAACCAACTAAAGCTTTCTATACACTTTATATGCTGTATTCTTGTAGAAATTGTTCAAGTGGCCTTTAAACTATATTTAAGGATGCTACTACATTTTTTTTTGTTACAAGAAATACAATTTCAAATTTCATTCTGAAAAGATTTCAGCAAGGACCAAGGAAGCAGTGTTGAAATGTATCCCGGATTTGCATGAGATTAAAGTGATAGAATGTATGTATGTACGCTTTTGGCAGTCCAATTTAATTCAGGAATACAATGCACAATACCCACAGGAATGTTAATTCTGGATCCTAGTTCATTGTGCCTTGAGAGAAAGCTGCTGTTCTAAGTTAGCAGAGAGGAAACATGTGATGATGTGAACGAACAGGGCAAATGAACTGAAAGAGTCTAGTCATGGGAAGACTTCCCTGAGGGAACTGTGATTGGCAAAATGTAACAGAAGAGAGCCTGGGTGAGGAGGTAAGAGCATGCACAAAAGCTGAGGTGAGACCCACCAGTCTTCCTAGTCAGTTGTTAATTTTTGCCTTTTTTTCTCAAAACTCATCATGCAATTAATTCCATTTATTTTATTAATTATTAAATTATTTAAATTGCATGAAGTTTATACTACATATATATACTCATATGTAGAGAATATGTATCTACTTTATGAAAAAAATGTGTGTGTGAGCATTGTATAGGCTGGCTTTTATATAATTATCCTAGTAGGAAAATGTGTGGATTCCTTATAGTATGTTAAAATTTTACACGTAATTGTAAATTTATTAGATATTTCAAAAACTCCCTGTATTTCTGTCCCCCTAAATACACCACAGTATACTTAGTCTTTTACCCAAGTTGTTTTCAGTTTTTTTCCTATTACAAATAAATGTGTAATGAATATCTGCATTAAGGTGTTATAATAAATTTAAAATATTTACTTATAATGTAGATCTCAAGTAGAATTAATAAGTAAGTGATATCAAGAATCTTGACTCCAGGAAATGTTTGGTATATATGTCCATTTTCAGTGTTTGAATGTGCCTACTGTTGGGGTTTTGACTACAGGGCCTGCTTCCTTTCTACCTCCCTATCTATCCAGTATCAAGGCAGGAATCTCAGCCCCTCTGAATACCATTCATACCACTTGTCAGAAATGGGTTGGAGACAACTAAGGATGTGGGTCTCAGGATGCTAATTTGAATCACCTGGAAAGCTTAAAAACCTTGATTCCTGGTCCCAGCCTGAACACTTTCTATTTAAATTGTCTAATTTTTCTTAGGTTTATTAAATCAGACATAAATTCAGGATTGGTAATATTTGTGTAAATAGTATGATAGAACTATCTCCAAATACCATTTACAGATAGCTGTTCAGGTTTTCCAGAAACATGTATTGAACAATGTTCCATACTCATTGCTTTGCAGATTATTTTAAAATCAGGTATAATCAAGATAGAATATTTGAGAAAAATTTTTAACAAATATCACTTAGTTCTAATTATTATAGCTTGGTGATATGGTTTAGAATTAGAGATGTTATTTTCCTGTTAATTCATATACAGAATATCCATTCTAAACTTTAACAACTTCTCAGTTTAATCTTCCAAACTACCTTTTTAAATTTTTTAAAAATATTTATTTATTTGAAAAATGGTGTTTCAGAGAGGCAGAGAGAGAGAGAGAGAGAGAGAGAGAGAGAGATCAATCCCCCATCCTTTAGTTTACTCCAAAATGGTCACAATATGTTCTATGTGTTATGAAAGACTGATTTATGAGCTGACAATTCAGAAATCATCAGTAGTATTTCTAAAAGAAAGCAGGAGTGACGTGGCTGGATGAGGATATGACATATTTTGAGGGGCCATGTTCCTTTTGCAGACGTGGAAAGGGGATTAATGGGCTGTGATTTCCTGGGTATATAAGTGTATAGAATGGCTAATGCACAAATTTACCAATCAGAACAGGTGGTTTCAGGAACCAAAATGGAGACATGTATAGCCTGTGATGGCTGCAGGCACATGTCGGTGGAGACACTGGGAGTCAGATAGGGCCTGCACATATAGGGTTTGGAAACATGTAATGGGATAAAGAAGATGCAGATAAACCAGTGCTTAGAGATAATTTAGTCTTAAATGATTATGTTGGAATAAAACACAGAAAATCAATCATTATCGCTTCCTTGTCAAGAATTAAAAAGAAAGGGCCATTACTGTGGCTTAGCGGTAAAACAGCCATCTGCAGATCCATCATCCAATATGGGTGACAGTTCAAGTCCCAGCTGCTCCACTCCAATCCAGCTCTCTACTGTGGCCTGGGAAAGTATTAGAAGATGGCCCTTTGGTCCCTGCACCCACATGGGAGACCTAGAGGAAGCTCTAGGGTCCAGGCTCCATATCAGCATAACTCCAGCCAGTGTGGGCCTCTGGTCATTGAATCAACCAGAAAAATACCTCTCTCTCTCATTCATTTTCTGCCTCTGCCTCTCTGTACCTCTTCCTTAAAAAATAAATAAATGAATCTTTAAAAAAATAAAAAATGACAGAATTTTGAATATAGGTAACAAAAAATAAAGGCAGAAATTGATGAAATGCCATCAAAAAGTATAACAAGTAAAGCAGGATCCAATGATTTTTTTAACAAAGATGTTAACAAATTTAATAAATCATTAGTAAAGGAAATTAAGGAAACAAAGAGAAAATAACATAAATGACTAGTTTCAATAAGTAAAACAGAATCATTGCTTTATAGAGATACTAGGAGAAATACTGGAAATTCTTAAAAGTAAAAATTTGACTACAAAGATCAAAATCCACCATATTTTGAAAATCAAATTTACAAAATACAAGCACAACATAAAACAGGAAAACCCCTATATAAACCCAGAAAATTGAATCACATTTTGAAAATTCCAAAGAACCAAGCGAAACAAAACCACAGAATCAAAATTTCAGGTCCAGACTTACAGAACACTCCAAACTTTTAAGGAAGAAAAATAATTATACATTTCCCATACCTACACAAAGTAGAAAACACAAAGAATATTTTAAAATTTATTTTGGGAAACTGGTATTACATTGATGTTGATGAAAGGTACCAGGACATGAAATAAAAATCAAGTTATTTAAAAGCATCCATTTCATAAGCCAAGCTATAGGTATCCTAAGCAAAATATTAATGCAATAAAATAAATTACATAAGAAAACATATCAATAGGAAGAAGGAGATAATTTTTAAAATGGACCAATGGTTAAGGTTCTCAGACAAGTCATCCAGGTAGGTAAAAATTACAAGAAGAATATCACTTGATCATTTAGATTAGTAAAACATTTAATTTGGTTCATCATCTAGTAAAAAAAAATGGTAGCAGAACATTAAAAAAATAAATCCAGTGACTTCCTTACTCTGATGAAGATTGAAAGCAATGTACAAAAACAATACAACAAATACATGATCATTGGATGCCCCCCAACTATACTGGGAGTAAACCTAGACCTCAATACTGACACTGTTGTGCTTCAAATTCCCAGTGCAGGAGTAAGAGAGAGAAAAGAGCAAGAGAAACTCTAAGGCATGGAGACCAATTTCTTTTTTTTTTCATTTATTAAACTTTTATTTAATGAATATAAATTTCCAAAGTACAGCTTATGGGTTACAATGGCTTCCCCCCTCCCCTAACTTCCCTCCCACCCGCAACCCTCCCCTTTCCTGCTCCCTCTCCCCTTCCATTCACATCAAGATTCATTTTCAATTCTCTTTATATACAGAAGATCAGTTTAGTATATATTAGGTAAAGATTTCAAAAACTTTGCCCACATATAGCAACACAGAGTGAAAAAATTACTGTTGGAGTACTAGTTATAGCATTAAATAACAATTTCTAAGAAGCAAAATGTGAATATATTGGATGATATTTATATGCAGAGATAATCCATGAAATCTAAAAACAAATATAACTGATGATGAGAGTACTGGAAAGATCAATATATAAATAATACAAAAATATATTGAATCAACTAGATTACTAAGTGCAATGAGAAACTAATAGAAAACGATATTAAAGGGAATAGGCAGACTAGAAAGAAAACCTACAAGAGAAATGAAAAAAAGGACTAAAATATTTGACATTATTAAATATTTTTCAAATCAAAATAAAAACAGGTGACTCAAAAGAAAATCGTGTCAATATATCATGAAAAAGAAAGGCTCAGAAGTTGAGAAACAGCCACTAAATTGTAACTGACCTGAAATAGACTGCTCCAACCTCCAGGAAGGATCCCCTCAGGAACACAGGCCCAGGTGGAAGGAAGGAGCCCAGCAGGTGGCAGGACCAGCAGGTGAAAATCCCTCCCTCAGCTGGGAGGGTGGTGCCATGGAGGACACAGCTTCAAAACTGAATGCAGGACTCAACTCTGCCCTCTTTTAAGTGTCTGTCCTACAGAGGAAGCTGATTGGCTGCGTTCTTTATGACATTGTGTGTGCTCACCGCTATCCAAACTGTCCAATCAGGGGCGATTGCATAACAATACACAGGCAGGATGTTGGCACCAGAGTAATCTTCCAGTCTCCGCTGAGAAGAGAGGTCCAGGGAGGAGGTTCTGTGGCTGGGAAACTCCGGAGGTAACCAGTGTCTGCTGTTTTCTGACCTCCTTCACTGCAGGACACCTGGCAATGGTGAGTCTGGGGGCAGGGAGTGAGCGGAGGGGAAAGGCAAAGTTGACTGGAGTTGATGGAAAAGCCTCACAGGACTCCCAGAGCTCCCAGATGTTGTGTCTGGGTCCTTTCTTACTGTTAACTCCTCATTTCCTTCTCCCGCTCTGGTCCTCAGTGTGGGGCCTGGACTGGCATCTGGGACTCCATTCCTGTGCTTCCTCTCAGAGACCTGTCAGCCCTGGAGCCTTCTCTAAGAGGCACTGTGTGGGATGTCTCTTGGCTTTCCAGATCGTGTGGTGGGGAGAATCCCGGCTGAAGGTAGGAAGGTTCACGCAGGTGAGGAGCTATTGTTTACTGAGTCCTCGGTTCCTTTTTCTTCCTAGGGTTGCCTTAACCCCCCCCCCCCCTAGTTTTCTGATTCTGTCGGAAGCAGGGTCTCAGTTTGCAGACCTTGACCTCTCAGCATAGCTCTTTCTGGGAGTCTGACTCCATTTTCTGTCGCCAATAACAGTGTTAGCTACTAGGCAAGCAAACAACAAAGCATTTTATTATGATCAAGGTTTTTGGTCAAGGTCTTAGGGGTCAGGAAGGCTCTATAATTTGGTAATGGGATGTCATCTTGGTGCTTACATATTACCTTGTCTGGCTGTCATCTGTCTTTTAACTTTCAAAATAGGAAGTTTAGCTAGTCACAATCATGAGCATTTTAAAATTTATTTCTGTTCTACAAAATTCCCAATCCCAAAGATATAAGTTATGGCTTAGATTCTCAAGTTATTTTTAAATTATATTTTCACATAGGGTAGTTTTTCAAGATTATTGGAATATAATATGAAAGCATTGAAATATAATAATTGGAATATAATATGACAACATAATACATATTCAAGGCATTCAACCTGATATTTTGATACACGAATGGACTTCCAAAAGTTTATCTAAAATTCATTTTATCTTTCAGTCCCATTTTTCATAAATCTTTTGGAGTCCTCTTGTACAGAATGCTGAAATCCTTTTCTCGGGATTATTGCCCAACAATGGTAATTATTCTTGCTCAGTGGTGTGTGGAGGTCAGGCTAAATTGTTAGAAAGGATCTTGGGCAGGTGATAGACTACACTCATATACAAGCACCTTCCTAATAACTCATGGTTTAGAGATCATGCCAAAATTACTCTTAAGCTGTGAGCAAAAAAACACTCCCATTCCATGTTAGTTCCACAACTACCCCACTCAGCAAAAGACCTAATAGAAAAAAAGTTATCTTTGATGAACTTGCAAATTTAGCATGAACTGATAATGAGAGAGAACACAAACTCATTAAATCATCTACATTATGCAATTTCATCTATTTAATGTAGGATTTTTTAGGGAATCCTAGTGCTTATTGTGCCAACATTCTTACACAATAGTAACAGCCTGTGAAAGTACTGAAAGCCAACTCCATGTGAAACCTATCTCCTGATGGACTTTTAAACAACCTAGTATTTATTTCAGGCACCTTTGCCTTTTATTACAATTCATCTTTCCTTTTTTGTTGTTGTGGTAATAAAAATTACTCTCAGTACGGTTAAGAAAAAATATTTACAATATGCATCTGCTTTAGCTGAATGTATATCAGGTTGTATCATGTTATATAATACTTAAAACCATTTCTATTATTTAGCTATTATTAAATCTGGCATACTGAGTACACACCTGAGTGAGAATCAGACACTAAATAACAAATACAATTGTGAAATCTATATTATTTACAACCTGGGAGCATCTGATGCATTTTATGCCAACTCCTCTGTTAAATGATGACTTGTTGTTTCCCAATGTCACACTGTTTGTTTTAATTCTGTGTTTCGAAAACCTTGTCCCTAAGCCGTAACCTTAAAGATCTGAGTGAATTGCTGCTGCATGATTGATATTTTCACTTTTGAAATCTGTGGCAGTTGATATTCATTAATATTTGTCAAAATTATTGGTGGTTCTATTTTTTTTTACTTTTTATTTCCCTGAAACAAGATAACATCATTGGTACCTGCTATTAGTGATATGGATACTATTTTATTTTATATTTTTTCCGTTTATTAAACTTTTATTTAATGAATACAAATTTCCAAAGTACAGTTTATGGGTTACAATGGCTTCCCCCCTCCCAAAACTTCCCTCCCACCCACAACCCTCCCCTTTCCCGCTCCCTATCCCCTTCCAATCACATCATGATTCATTTTCTATTCTCTTTATATACAGAAGATCAGTTTAGTAAATACTAGGTAAAGATTTCAACACTTTGCCCACATATAGCAACACAAGTAAAAAAAAAATACTGTTGGAGTATCAGTTATAGCATTAAATAACAGTGTAGAGCATATTAAAGACAGAGATCCTACATAATATTTTTTAAATTAATCAATTTTCTATGCCATTTCCAATTTAACACCAGGTTTTTTTTTTCATTTCCAATTATCTTTATATACAGAAGATCGATTCAGTATATAATTAGTAAATAACTCATCAGTTTGTACCCACACAGAAACACAAAGTGTAAAAATACTGTTTCAGTACTAGTTATAGCACCACTGCACATTAGACAACACATTAAGGACAGATCCCACATGGGATATAAGTACACAGGGATTTCTGTTGCTGACTTAACAATTTGACACTCCTGTTCATGGCCTCAGTAATCTCCCTAGGCTCTAGTCATGAGTTGCCAGGGCTATGGAAGCCTTTAGAGCTCGCTGACTTTGATCTTATTCCGATAGGGTCATAGTGAAAGTGGAAGTTCTCTCCTCGCTTCAGAGAAAGGTACCTCCTTCTTTGATGGCCCCATTCTTTCCACTGGGATCTCATTCAGAGATCTTTCATTTAGGTCTTCTTATTTTTTTTTTCTTTTCCATGGTGTCTTGGCTTTCCATGCCTACAATACTCTCATGGGCTCTTCAGCCAGATCCAAATGCCTTAAGGGCTGATTCTGAGGCCAGAGTGTTGTTTAGGACATCTGCCATTCTATGAGTCTGCTGTGTATCCCACTTCCCATGCTTGATCCTTCTCTCCCTTTTTGATTCTACCACTTAGTATTAGCAGACACTTGTCTTGTTTGTGTGATCCCTTTGACTCTTCGACCTATCAGAGTCATCAATTGTGAACTGAAATTGATCACTTGGACTAGTGAGATGGCATTGGTACATGCCACCTTGATGGGATTGTATTGGAATCCCCTGGCACATTTCTAACTCCACCATTTGGGGCAAGTCCGATTGCGTATGTCCCCAATTGTACATCTCCTCCCTCTCTTTTTCCACTTTTATGTTTAACAGGGATCACTTTTCAGTTAAAATTTAAACATCTAAGAATTATTGTGTGTTAATTACAGAGTTCAACCACTAGTACTAGAACAACAACAACAACAACAACAACAAATACTAAAAAGGATAAAGTATTACATTGTACATCTAGAGCCAGGACAAGAGTTGATCAGGTCATAGTTTCTTATAGTGTCCATTTCACTTCCACAGGTTTCCCCTTTGGTGCTCAGTTGTCGCCGATCAGGGAAAACAAATGAAATTTGTCTCTTTGGGACTGGCTTAATTCACTCAGCATGATGTTTTCCAGATTCCTTAATCTTGTTGCAAATGACTGGGTTTCATTGTTTCTTACTGCTGTATAGTATTCTATGGAGTACATGTCCCATAATTCCTTTATCCAGTCTACTGTTGATGGGCATTTGGGTTGGTTCCAGGTCTTAGCTATTGTGAATTGAGCTGCAATAAACATTAATGTGCAGATGGCTTTTATATTAGCCAAATTAAGTTCCTTTGGGTAAATTCCAAGGAGTGGGATGGCTGGGTTGTATGGTAGGGTTATGTTCAGGTTTCTGAGGAATCTCCAGTCTGACTTCCATAGTGGCTTAACCAGTTTGCCTTCCCACCAACAGTGAATTAGTGTCCCTTTTTCCCCACATCCTCTCCAGCAGCTGTTGTTGGTAGATTTCTGAATGTGAGCCATTCTCACCGGGGTGAGTTGAAATGTAATTGTGGTTTTGATTTGCATTTCTCTGATGGCTAGTGATCTTGAACATTTTTTCATGTGTCTGTTGGCCATTTGCATTTCCTCTTTTGATTCTTATACCTGATATTTCTTTTTTGTTATTTCACTTCCCTGACTACCTATACTACTACTACAATCACTTCCCTGATTGTATATTCGGTACAATCTTGGAGATGATGAGAAGAGGCAGCCTTGTCTGGAATTGGAAGGAGATAGTTTTCTAAAATCCTGTGTTAAGTAGTTTGTTGTATGTTTTGAAGACAATCTTATGAGTATAAGGAAATCTCTTTTGATTATTTTTTCTGACAACTGATTTTTTTATGACTGGATGATTATTTTTATTAAATCCCTGTTTGAATTTATGTAAATTATTATTTAGCTCTTATATTATTCACCTACCTGAGTGATTCAAGTCATTTTTGAGAATATTAAATGCACTTTCATTTTTCTTTTTTTTAAATTTTTTAAAAATTTTTTTGACAGGAAAAGTGGACAGTGAGAGAGAGAGACAGAGAGAAAGGTCTTCCTTTGCCATTGGTTCACCCTCCAATGGCACTGTGCTGATCCGAAGGCAGGAGCCAGGTGCTTCTCCTGGTCTCCCATGGGGTGCAGGGCCCAAGCACTTGGGCCATCCTCCACTGCACTCCCAGGCCACAGCAGAGAGCTGGCCTGGAAGAGGGGCAACCAGGACAGAATCTGGTGTCCCAACCGGGACTAGAACCCGGTGTGCTGGCGCCGCTGGTTGGAGGATTAGCCTGTTGAGCCATGGCACTGGCCAGTACACTTTCATTTTTAATGCATCTTTTTTTAATTGATCTGCTAGGTTTTCATATATGGTTTAATTCATATAAAGGTATTTTGTTTAGAATATCTATATATCTGTTTATATAAGATGCTCTTTAATTTCAACTTTATTTCATATATTGGTCCAACTTGTGTTATACTGACTTCCCAAAATAAATTTAAAAGTATTTACTGTTTATTTCTACTTGTAGTGAGCTTGAGAACCTTAAAGACTTGAAAGAATTCCACAAGTCTAGACATGAAATTTTAATTGTGAAACTTCTTCATTGGTTTTTTTGGTTTTACAAAAATTGCTTTAAGTTACTTAGATTATCTAAGAGCTTTCTAATTTTTAGATGTATCTGTATTTTGGAAAACAAGTTTTCAAAATAAGGTAGACTTTGATCTATGGAGTCAAAATTTTAATTCTAAGAATCCTAAAAAAAATTCTCTTACTATCTTGGGTAGTTTTGTATGCTCTGTAAATTTCCTGAAATTGGTTACTTGTGTTCCCTTTTTTCTTTATTTAATCACTTTTACTAATGAAGTATTAATCTTCTTTATACATTTTTAAAATAAATTTTATCCTTGTTTATTTGTTTCTGTAGTATTTTTGTGACTACTAGAATTTCATTGATTTCTGCTATTCTGTTTTTCTGTCTTTATTATATTATTAAATCATTTCTAAAATGACTGTTTTCAGCATTATAATACTGAATATAAAGTATATTCACGTAAAGATGTAAATCTGTAAATATTATTTTATTCATTCCTTTTATTTCCTAATGAATTTCTAAACCCTGTATGCACACACTCTGCCCCAGTGTCTCTTCACTCATTTGCCTGCAGACATTCCAGTCTTCATGTGTGTACATTCCTGAATCTGGAACTCATATTCGCTCATATAACTTTGACTCATGTTTTCCCTTATGTGTTGTAAATTGTAAACTCTCTCATCCATGTTAGCTTTCAAAGTCTACTCCTTGTGCCTGTATCATGTGCCATCTTCATGAGTCTCCACCACCCATTGTGCCTCCACCTCATATTTTCTTGAGTGTCTTCTTTTTGCCTTCACCCTTTGTCAGTGTTTATGCTGTCCCTCACCTCTGAATGTGCTCATGATGGTCCCTTAAGTGTCTACATCCCCTTGCCAGAGTGATGTTGTTGCTACACTGGAGTGTCTTAATGCCTGTGCTTCTAGCTCATGGCAACATTTGGGTACTACACAGCACTTTGTTTGAGGTTATACCTTGCTTCAGATGTTTCCATACCTCTTACTGTAACTTACCTTCTTTATGTCTCTAAAGCCCCTCTGACTGCAGTTCAGGCTTTTGTATTGTGTTCTCAAGCCCAGAGCCTTCAGCCTGTGCATTTCATGTCTTCTGTTGTTATGCCTCAAGGGTCTCCATTGACTGTGGCAATTTGAATATCTATTTAACTACTGAAAGATGGCTTGGTTTCAAACAAGATTTAGAATTATGTATAACTATTTTGTATGTTTTCATGTTTAAATTTAAAGATATATTTATTTGAATGTCAGAGAGAGAGATCCTCCATCAGGTGGTTCACTCACTAGATATCCACCATAGACAGGGCTGGGGCAGGCAGAACCCAGGAGCCAGGAGCTTCTTCCAGGTCTCCCATGTGGGTGGTAGAGGCCTAATCACTGGAACCATCCCACACTCCTTTCCCCAAGCTATCAGCAGGGAAGATTCAGATGTGTAGGAGCTGGGACTGAAATTGCACCCATATTGTATGTTAGCAATGCAGGTGGCAATTTTAGATTTTAGCTACAATGACACAATTCTAGCCACCATTCTGTATTTTATATGGACACACATTTTCACACTAGCTGATAAATATGTAGGAACATATATGCTGTATTATATGGTGATTATAAGGCCGGCAAGAAGACTTATAAACAATGTTTTCTTGTAAGTAAGAAATGCAATTTCCTGCTTTTCTATATCCTTGTAAAGCATTTATATTTTCACATGTTTATTTGTGAAAGATAATAATACTAACACCTTGTGTCTTGTTGTTATTTAAATGCATGTTTCCTAAAGCAACATGAATTCCTTTGTTATAAGTTCTTTATATTCAGTGTTATTTAAGTGTTATTTTTTGAAAGGGGTATATCTTCCATCTTCTGATTCTTTTGCCAAATGGCTGGTTTACTCCCCAAGTTACTGCAATAGCTGGTAGTGATCCAGGCTGAAGCATGGAGCTCCATCTAGAGCTTTCCACTGGTGTCAAGGAACAAATAATTGGGCCATATTCTGTTGAATTCCAAGACACATTTAAGCAGAGTGCTGGATTGTAAGAGCAGCATCTGAGATTTGAACCAAGTTTCAGTTGGTCTGCACACTACACCTACCCATTTGTGGAACAACTGGGCCCCCATACTCACCATGTCCAGCTTCCAAGGTATTTGGCTTGCTCTCCACATGGTGGCAGAGATTGGACCACCACAGGCTCCTCTCATCAGCATAGCATGGATCAGACAGTGATGTGAAGACATTGGGCCATTTTGTCTTGTTGCTACCCAGGCACCTGATTGGACAGTTTGCAAAGCAAATGAGCATGCATACCAACACAAAGCCATAGCCAATCAGCATCATCTATAGCAGGGGAGGCTATCACTTGTCATTGTACAAAGTTAGAAGATTGAGAGGCATGGCTAGGACTCAGGTCTGGAGCCTAGTAGTCTAGGGCCCTGACTCTACTCACTGCTGCGGTTGCTGCTGCTTTCATCTTCCTGCAGGCACCCCTTGATCCACAGCTTGTAATAACCTAATTCAGATGAGTTACAAATCACTGACTGTTGTTTGATTCCCGAGATTTTGTGGGTTTTTATTGTTGTTGTTCATTATTCTTAGAACATATTCTGGTGGAACTTTTCAAAAAATGTATGGATTTGAGGAATGATTAAAGATATTATAAATTTTACAGCTCACATCTTATGTGTATAAAGTTAATTGACAAATAGCAAAGGTAATAGGGAAAGTGTCACTATGTTCCTACTCTACATATGAATGACATGAAACTTAAATAACTTAAATAAGATTTTGAAAATTATTAAAAAATCCAGAGGTATGACAATACCAGATTTCAGGACATACTACAGGGCAGTTATAATCAAAACAGCATAGTACTGGCACAGAAACAGATGGATAGACCAATGTAACAGAATATAAACACCAGAAATCAATCCAAACATCTACAGCCAACTTATATTTGCTCAAACATCTAAAACCAATTCCTGGAGCAAGGACAGCCTTTTCAATAAATGGTGCTGGGAAAACTGGGAGCGGCAAGATGGCGGAATAGGAAGGGAGCACATTGATAGTTCAGCAAGACACACAGGTTAATAAAAGTGGAGATACTGCAGGGTCAAGGAAGAGTAGGGGGAGAAACAGCAGCGGAAACTCTTCCGGAACTAGTGATTCACAGTGGACCTGCGTGGAGAGCGTGGGAGCCCAAGTTCGGGACACCAGCGGCAGACTTAATGCCCCAGCGCTGGAACGCAAGGTGAGCCGAACCTCAATAGCCTGAGACACCAGCGGGCAAGCGGAAAGAGGAGACTAGAGGGAACGAGGCTTGAAACTCAGTGGGGAAAAGTTCACCAGGCTAACTAGAAGAGAGAGAGGAAAAAAAAAAGTGACCGATACGGACACGAGTTTCTCTCTCCGCTCACACCTCAAAGGCGAGCAAGACAGAGCAGGCGCCATTTTGGACATATGTCATAAGCAGGGCGACCTCAGGTCTGCACCAGCCCTGAGCCTAGCAGAAAAACCTGACTCTGGGGGGAGGGGTGAAAAAACAGGAGATTAGGATCTAACTTGGCAACCCAGTGGGAGACTGCAGGAGAATTGGAGCCCACACTGAGGGCAGCAGAGATTCCCTGTGTGGTCCTTGGGAAAGAGTTTCCGATCTCTGGCTCCTGTGGGTATATCATTCGCCTGCTAACTACCTCCAATTACATTCAGCTGTGCGGAATTACCTCCCTTTTGAATCAAAAAAAAAAAAGAAAGAAAGAAAGAGAGATTTACCACGCCTAACCTGGGAGTATCATCTTTCACACACCCTCAACCCTGAGGAACCAAACACAGCTCTCAGTCCACACTTATCTCAAGCCTCTAAGGCTCCACCAAAAGCAGACAGTACACTTAATATAGAGCCATAGTGTAACAAGAAAAAACACCACAGTGAAGAAACCAAATATCTCCAACATGCCATACAACAAACGCAAAAACCGAGGTAACAAGAACAAGGAAGACACGATGATGCCCCCAAATGAAAAAGACACCCCAATTCAAGATTATGAAGATGATGAGATAGAAGAAATGCAAGAAGTGGATCTCAAAAAATTGATAAGAACATTAAGAAGTTCTCAAAAACAAATTCTTGAACTACAGAAATCCTTAATGGACAAGCTAGAAAATCTCTCTCATGAAAATGAAATATTAAGGAGGAATCAAAATGAAATGAAACAACTAGTAGAACATGAAACTGTGATAGTGACAAAAAACCACAATGAAATGAAGAACTCAATAGATCAAATGACAAACACATTAGAGAGCCTTAAAAACAGAATGGGAAAAGCAGAAGAGAGAATATCAGACTTAGAAGACAGAGAGCAGGAAAGGAAACAGGCAAACCAAAGAAAAGAAGAAGAAATTAGAAATCTAAAAAATATTGACGGGAATCTACATGATACTATTAAAAAACCTAATATTCGGGTTCTAGGAGTTCCTGAAGGCATGGAGAGGAAGAAAGGATTAGAAGGCATTTTCAGTGACATACTAGCAGAAAATTTCCCAGGTTTGGAGAAGGACAGAGGCATCTTAGTACAGGAAGCTTATAGAACCCATAATAAACATGACCAAAAGAGATCCTTACCACGACACATTGTAATCAAACTCACCACAGTGAAACATAAAGAAAAGAGTCTAAAAGGTGCAAGAGAGAAACGTCAGATTACTCTCAGAGGATCTCCAATTAGACTCACAGCAGACTTCTCATCAGAAACCATACAAGCTAGAAGGGAATGGCGAGATATAGCCCAGGTACTGAGAGAGAAAAACTGCCAGCCCAGAATATTATATCCTGCAAAGTTCTCATTTGTGAATGAAGGAGAAATGAAGACTTTTCATAGCAAACAGAAACTGAAAGAATTTGTTGCCACTCATCCTTCCCTGCAAAAGATGCTTAAAGATGTGTTACACACAGAAACACAGAAACATGGTCACCAATATGAAAGAAGGTAAAGGAAGGAAACCTCACAGCAAAAGCTCACAGGAAGCTCAATTTCTCTTTGACATAGAATTAAACTCTGATGCTCTGTTAAAGCAATGTGTTAAAGTAATCTAAAAACAAAAAGCAATTCAAATCAATTGGCAATCTACAAAAAGAGTTAAAGATTTTAAAAGCTATTATTAAAATTGCTATATTGGTCTATTATGCTATGTTATATGTGTGTACATATTGTATGTCCACATGGGGTAATTTTATTAAGAGTTTTATTTTAAATGGCTTATAGATAAGATTGTCCATAAATTTATGCTGCTAAAATCAATCAAAGATACATTTTAATTTGTGGGACCTGAATCTGTGTATCATATGTTTTAAACTTGTTGGTAGAAAGAAACTAAAAATCATTTTATATGGTTGTGCTTAAGTTTACTGGTTAAACAAACTACACCATGTTAGATATTTAAGAGGCGTTTTCAAATACATGATTCTTAAAATTTATAGAAGGCATTGGACCTTCTGGTAAATGTTTTCTTAAGTTGATATCTCATGGTTGAAACGGTTTGCTAAGTATTCATGTAATATTGCTATTGTCAGCAAGCGATCTAGGACTTGCTCCCTCATTTCTCTATTCTAAGCCCAAATTATTCTTTCATTTCTCTATTCTCTTCAAGGTAGGAAACTAATTCTATTATGAAGGAATCTGTAGGATGCACAATTTAATCTTTAGACCTTATACAAGAGATGGCTAACATTTTTCTGTAATAGCATAGCCAAAATAAGAACTTAAATAATAATCTCATAGCTAGATTCACTTCGCCATCAGCGAAGTATACAGTAAGTAGAAAAAACCTCCCTTTCAGACAAAAGGGAAAGAAAGTTTTAAAGTGAGAATATAATTTTCCTCATGGGCATTGTCTACCTTAGAAAAACTACTACAGAAGATGCCTGTGACTATAGACTTGTAGTTCAGGCCACCAAAGATTAGAGATGGGATATGGGCACTCCCTTGACTTGCATCCTCTGGTCTGGTTTAACACAAACCAGGAGGAAAAGAAAGCTAGGCATCAGGAGCAATGGGTGGCAGGCCTATTAATGGCTGATCTGTACAGTGATCTGCCCTCAAGGAGACCCAACAGGCCATTCCACTGCAGTGGCTTTCAATGTGGTAAGCCTGGGCTTCAGCAGAAGTCAGCGTGTGAAGAGCCCTGGCAGCTCTGCCAAGAGTTGGATCACTGGAAGTGGACCTGCCCTGGAGTCGAAGGATGCCCAGGTCAGAGCCACAGATCTTATTGGCTCTAAGCTGAAAAGCCCTTCACTCAGCCCAACTTCCAAAGTGACCACTGCAGCTGAGGGGACGGCCAAGTAGGGTCAGCAACATTGAAGGCAGAACTGTAAATTTCTTGTTAGAGATGCCCCCTGCCTTTCCCTGGCCAGCTCTCCTCCCAGGCCAGCCAAGTAATGAAAGTCAACAGAGTGCCTTCCCCTAGGAGGTTCACACCTCCCTTAGGATATACCCCATGTGAAGAGATAGATAGGTCTGGGACTCTTAACTTACAAGGCCTAAAGCCCAACAGATTATTATCAAGCCCCTTCTATCAGGTTCTATTTGCCTCTCAATCAGAAAACTTAATTGTAGCTTAGACAGCACCTTTCTTAGCTCCTCTAATAATGACTCTGTCCTTTGTTCTAGACCCTGTCTAGCGTACTTGGGCCTCATTCCTTTGTAATCATAACCTCTACTCTACCACCAATGGCTCTACTCCCAACCTGTGTGTACTGATGGTCCTCTTCCCCACTTAATGCTGTAGAATTGTTCAAACCTGGTAAATGCCACTCTTAGGATCATTGGTTACTATCCTCACTCTGTCTTTTATGACCTTGTCTAAATATGAGCAGAGTCGGCAATTTGGAGGGCTTCCATAGCCTTGGCAACTCATGACGACAGCCTAGGGTGGTTACTGGCACCATAAACTAGAATGTCAATTTGTTGGGTCAACAACAAGAGCCACTGTGCACTTGCTCCTCATGTAGGATCTCTGTCCTTAATGTGCTGTACATTGTGATTTAATGCTATAACTAGTACTCAAACAGTATGTCTCACTTTGTGTTTCTATGTGGGTGCAAACTGTTGCAATCTTTATACTAAAGTGATCTTCTGTATATAAAGAGAATTGAAAATTAATCTTGATGCAAATGGAAGGGGAGAGGGAGCAGGAGAGGGGAGGGTTGTGGGTGGGAGGGAAGTTATGGGAGGGGGAAGCCATTGTAATCCATAAGCTGTACACTGGAAATTTATATTCATTAAATAAAAGTTTAAAAAAAATAAAAAAAATGGTGCTGGGAAAACTGGATTTCTAACAGCAGAAGCATGAAGCAAGACTCCTACCTTACACCTTACACAAAAATCCACTCAACATGGATTAACGATCTAAACCTATGACCCGACACCATCAAATTATTAGAGAACATCTGAGAAACCCTGCAAGATATAGGCACTGGAAAGACTTCTTGGAAAAGACCCCAGAGGCACAGGTAGTCAAAGCCAAAGTTAACAATTGGGATTACATCAAATTGAGAAGTTTCTGTACTGCAAAAGAAATAGCACTTTGGCCTCAGAATCAGCCCTTACGGCAGTCTGATCTGGCTAAAAAGCCCATGAGTGTATTTCAGGCATGGAAAGCCAAGACACTCTGGAAAAAAAAAATGAGCTAAATGAAAAATCTCTGTGAGATCCCAGATGAAAAAATGGGCCATCAAAAAGGAGGTACCTTTCTCTGAAGGGAGGAGAGAACTTCCACTTTCACTTTGGTCTTGTCTAAATAAGATAGGGGTTGGCAAACTCAAGAGGCTTCCATAGCCTTGGCAGCTCATGACAAGAACTTTGGGTGATTACTGATGCCAGAAACAAGAGTGTCAATTGTTAAATCAACAACTGGAGTCACTGTGCACTTACTCCTCATGTAGGATCTCTGTCCTTAATGTGTTGTATTATGTGAATTAACAGTGTACTCATACAGTACTTTACATTCTGTGTTTCCGTGTGGGTGCAAACTGTTGAAATCTTTACTTAGTATTCACTAAACTGATCTATAAGCATGACTCAGGGACTGCACCCCACTTTTTCTCAGATCCCACTGCTCAGAATTTAATAATAGTTTTTAATTAAACTTTTCCAAATAGTCTGTTAAACAATGAGAGTGCTGGGAGACCAAGACCCCCTTTCTTTGTTCCCTGGGTTTTTATAGTTCCTGGGCAAACAGGTATTACGTCTGCATTCCTTCTTTCCTCATATGGCCATATATCGGGCACCCCCCGCATTGGTTGCTCCCACCTGGCCCTGCTGGACCAAGGACTGCCCGTTGTCATGTTTCATCTTCTCATACCAGGCCCATCCTGGGCCTATCCTGCCCAGGGCCAGGTTTCGCCTTCTTGTACCAACCTGTCATGGCATGGCTCTGGCCTCTCACACAGGGAAGGGTATTTTTTTCAGTTACTATACAAATATCAACATAATTTTCTTGATTAGTGATACTTATTACATTTCAAAGCAAGGCAAGTCAGATTTTTCTGACTCAGATATGTCCTGTCTTGAAATTTTTTAGACTGTGGTGGATGCATTCATATGGATACAAAATAAACATAGCTTGAGTGAACCACTTGGTGAATGCACACCCACCACAATGATATAACTAGCACATAGGTCAAAAAATATTACCAACACCACAAAATCTCTCATCAGTCTGTTTTTTTTTTATACTTAAAATAATTTATTCAGCTGATTCTTAAGTAAAGGAGCTAAGACAGTCAATATCCTAAATCTTGAAAGCTCCTTTTGATGTAATTTTCATAGTCTTTACATTTTAACTGTCATTGTTTATTACTGTTTTGGCTATATTCTCTACAATTTCAGCAGCATCTTAGACAATGTGTCTATGTACAATGAAAAAACAAAATGGCTTGCAACATTGGAAATAAGAGCCACAGTTAAACTGTACAATATTAAGGAGCATCGGTGGTAAGTATAGCCTCCTTTTTTGGCAACATGGACAGCTTACAGGTAAGCATCACAGATATGACAAAGAAAGAAATCCTTAGAGAATTGAAAAAACAGCATCCTGAAAAAGATCGGTTTCTACCACACAAGGCAGCTGGAAAATGTTCACATTTTAACAAATCTGTACAAACCACAAGAAACTTGTTTATGGGACCATTACCCCACCCTGCTGATAAGAACCTTCTAGAAATGTAGAGTGACCACGAACAATTTACAAATCTAGTATCTATGTGCTCCACAGCCCTAGAACCTCAGTATGTTCAACATGGATCATTTTTACATGCCTTGATTGTTAATGAAAGCCTGCTTTTAATATCTCAATGATGTACAGTCAACTTGCACCTTCAAGGAGCTCATTCAATTTTTTATCATCAGTCCCTTTTTAAAATTTTTTTTAAAGTTTTATTTTGAAAGAGAGAATGAGAGGTCTTCCATCCACTGCTTCACTCCCCGAATGGCCACAGCAGCCAGGGCTGGGCCAGGCCAAAGCCAGGATCCAGGAGCTCCATCCAGGTCTCCCACCGCCCATCATCCCTTTCTAGTCACTACTCAAACACAGCTTAAGGATAATCTTGTTCTGGCTTCTATCACCAGATCAGTGTTTTCTGTTTTGTAATTATATGCACAAACTCATAAAGTATGTAATTATTTTGTATTTGTTTTCTGTCATCAAAATTGCTTGTGAAATTTACCCACATTGTTGCATAAAATTGTTACTTGCATGAATTTTTCATATTCATTCTTATATCATGTTTGTGAGAAAATATGCCACATTGCACATTCTCATTTATCTCTTTATCTCATAATGATTAATTGTGTGGCATGAATTATGGACAGTTCAGAAGAGTGTTTCTCCCCTTGGGACTGGTGCCATGGCTCACTTGGTTAATCCTCTGCCAGTGGCGCCAAAATCCCATAAGGGTGCCAGGTTGTAGTCCTGGTTGCTCCTCTTCCAGTCCAGCTCTCTGCTGTGGCCTGGGAGGGCAGTGGAAGATGGCCCAAGTGCTTGGGCTTCTGCATGCACATGGGAGACCAGGAAGAAGCACCTGGCTCTGGGATTTGGATCGGCACAGCGCCGGCCATTGCAGTCATTTGTGGAGTGAACCAATGGAAGGAAGATCTTTCTCTCTGTCTCTCTCTCACTGTAACTCTACCTGTCAAATAAATAAATTTAAAAAATCAACAAAAAATAAAAAGAAGAGTGTTCCTATATCACATTGTTTTGGAAAATATATCTATGGATGACCAAATATATGAATCTGGGGGAAGAATTACTGGGCCCTAAATATGGACGTGTTTGGTTTTAATAAGTATCCTGAAATTAGTTTTTCGAATTTTTCAAATTAAATTCTCACTAGATCTAAATAAAATGACTCATTGCTCTATAATTTCATAATAATTAGTATTTTCTTATGTGTTATGTATGTTTTGATATTCTAGTTCATTTATAAAGTTATGTCCTTGGATATTTAATATTAATTTTATTGTGATTAATGAAGTTGGAAATGTTTAATACATTTTCTGACCATTTATAGATGCTTTTTGGTGAAAGGTCTTTTGAAGACTTCTAGATAATGTTCTATTTTCAATGATAGAAGACATTTGTCAAATATATGTATAGCATGCAGAGGTTTCTTTTACTTCCTCAATGCTAACTTCTATTCCTCTTCTTAAAAACCATATATTTATGGAAAAATACTATTCCAGAATACTTATATATCCTTTATAATCTAATAGTCTACCAGTTTCAACTGGCTTACAATGAAATGCATAAACATAGGATGGACATAAGACTTTAAAGAAATCAGAGGGATCAAAAGCAAAATGGAGGAAACAATGTGAAATAAATTGTAGTTAAAGTAGAAATCATGGACTAAAGAAAAGGAGAATCAATTTTATCATTCATAAATGTATAAATGAGGTGACTCTGCTTCATAATCCCACAATAATTAGTATTTTCTTTATATTGCTTTTTATCTATTCTAGTTTATATGTCATGTTACTTCCTTAAGAATTTAATACTAATTTTATTGTGGTTAGTGAAATTAGGGCTTTTTATACATTTTCTTGACTATTTGCTGTTTAGTGAAATATATTTCCAGACTTTTAGATAACGTTCTCTTTTTAGTGATAAGAGCCATTTGTTAAACATATGTGTGTGTATATTCTTATATACACATTCATATGTAGATGTATAGATATAGTGCTCAGAGTTTCCTTTTCTTTCTCAGTGGTGATTTCCAACACTTTCTGTTTAAAACATATTCTTCATGTGGAAAATACTATTTCAAAATGTTTACATGTGTCTTTTATGCAAAGCACTGAAATACTTTGTATTAGGAGCTTGCTTGGGGGGGAAGGAGAAATCTACTTTTTGTAGATTATTTTTTGTCAAATATGAGGTTTACGTAGGTCTTAAAGAGAAGCACAGTTTGTAATATTCAAAATGTGCAATGAATTTTATTAGACAACATATAGAATAAGAAAGAATATTCAATTATATTTTGTACTCAATTACTTACTTGATTTTTCCCTAGATATTCTGTGAATGCATCCATCCAGTCTCCCCATTCATCTATCTATCTAATGCCTCTATTTCTCCATTTTATCACTATGTCCAGTGTTTCTATCTTTTCTCAGTCCATCCATTCATGTAGTCATGACTTCTCCCATTAGTTCCATTGACCATGTCTGCCCATCCATCCCTGTATCCATCCATCATTCCATCAAATTATCCACCCATTTCCTACATCCTTTTACTTAAGAAATACTTTTCCACATGTGCAATTGAGAATATACAAGGATGGCACTACAAAGGACAAAGCTGCTAAACAGAACAAAATAGTTGCAAAATACTAAATGCAAATGAAACCCCAAAAGACTCAAAATAGCACATCAGTTTACATCACAGTCATACTATTAACTCTACACTAATTAAATAGTTCAACAAATAGTAATAAATAAAAGAAAATACTATTCAAGGCTGTAAGAAATTGCCAAAAGCTTAAAATGTCAATTTAATTCCTAGGTTCTATGTCTTGGTACTCTATTAGTTACTACAGATCAGGGAAAGCATGGTAATTTCTTTTTGGAACTAGCTTACTTCACAAAGTATGATGGTTTCCAGTTGTACCCATTTCATTTTAAATAACAGAAACCCATTTTTTTACAATTCAGTAGACTTTCATAGTGTATACATACCATAATTTCTTTATTCCATCATTCAGTGATAGACATCAGGTTTGATTCCGTATCTAAGCTATTGTGAACTGAGCTGCAATAAGCATAGATAACTCCTTCATATGTTGATTACAGTTCCATGGGAAAATTCCCAGGAGTGGGAATGCTGCAGCATATGCATTCTGAGGTGACTCCAGACTGTCCTCCACAATGGCTGGACTAGTTTATCACACCAACAGTGAATTTGGATTCCTTTTCCCCATGTTCTTGCCAGAATTTATTATTCTTTTTTATTTCTGCATGATAATAGTTTTAACTGGGCTTAGGTGAAAACTCATTATGGTTTTGATTTGCATTTCCCTGATGGTTAGTGAGTCTGAGCATGTTTTTCATGTGCCTGTTGACCATTTGAATTTCCTCTTTTGAAAAATGCTTGTTGAAGTTCTCCCATTTCTTAACTGGATGATTTGGGGTCTTTTTTTGAATTTCTTGAGCTCTTTATATATTTTGGATATTAATCCTTTATTGGTTGCAAAGTTTCCAAATAATTTCTCCCATTCTTCCAGTTGCCTCTTTCTTTTCTTAGTATTTCCTTTGCAGTGCAGAAGCGCCTCAGCTTGATGTAATCCCATTCATCTAATTTGGTTTTGAATGCCTATTCTTCTGTCATCATTTGCACTGACAATGCTAATGTTTGCAGACTTTCCTCAGTGTTCTCCTCCACTAATTTGATAATATCACATCACAGATTTGGATCCTCAATCCATTTTGAGTTCATTTGTTATAAAATGTAAGTAGGATATTTTTTCATTTTTTTAGGCAGATATCCTATTTTTCCAACATTATTTGTTGAAGAGCTTCAGCTTTCACCATGGATTCATTTTAACTCCTTTCTCAAAGATTAGTTGGTTGAAGATGTGTTAGTATATTTCTGGAGTTTCCGTTCTGTCTCACTTATCTACATATGTATTTTTGTTCATTACCAGGCTGTTTTGATGATAATTTCCCTGTAATATGTCTTTAAATCTGATTTGTGGTATCCCCAGTTTTGTTTTTGCTGTGCAAAATTGCTTTAGCTATTCAGGGTCTGTCATGTTTCCATATAATTTTTTAAATTTAATTTTATTTAAGAATCAAAGGACAAAAGATATTTAAGGAGCCCAGAATTGTGGCTCAGTGGGTTAACATTCTTCATGTGATGCCAGCATCCCATATGAGCACCAATTCATATTCTTGCTGCTCCACTTCTGATCCAGATCCCTTCTCATGTGACTGAGAGAGCAGTGGGGGATGGCCAAAGTACTGGGACACTACCACACATATGGGAGGCTTAGATGGAATTCCAGCTTCCAGGATTCAATCTGTTCCAGGCTTGGTTATTGCAAGAATTTGGGGAGTGAGCCAGTGGAAGATCTCTCTTTCTCTTTCTCTCTCTCTCTCTCTCTCTCTCTCACTCTCGCTCTCTTTCTCTCTCTCTTAAATCTATTTTTCAAAACATAAGATAAATATTAAGAAAAAAAAACTGTCCAAATTCAGCCATAAAAATAGGTATAATTATAAGATCAAACTTTAAGCAAATGCTGGATCTCTAATGTCAACCATGGGTGTTTTCATTGGCAAATAAGTCATCACTGAATCAAATTAGGCAATATCTTTTAAAAATCTAATGCACCAGGACTGGCGCTGTGATTCAGCTGGCTAAGGCCTTGGCTTAGAGCACTGGCATCCCATTTGGGCACCGATCCTAGACCCGACTGCTCCTCTTCAGATCCAGCTCTCTGCTATGGCCTGACAAAGCAGTAGAACATGGCTCAAGTCCTTGGGCCCCTGTACCTGCATGAGAGATCCAGAAAAAGCTCCTGGCTTCTGGCTTTGGATCAGCACAGCTCCAGGTGTTGTGACCAACTAGGTAGTGAACCAGTGGATGGAAGACCTCTCTTTCTGTCTCTACCTCTCTCTGTAACTCTGTCTTGAAAATAAATAAAATAAATCATTTCCTTCAAATCCACTAATTATAACAGAAGTCACGGGGCCTGCACCATGTGCAGTAGGTTAATCCTCCATCTGCAGCGACGGATTCACATATGGTCACCGGTTCTTGTTGCAGCTGCTCCATTTCCAATCTGCTCCCTGCTGTGGCCTGGGAAAGCAGTGGAAAATGGCCCAAGTCCTTGGACCCCTGTATCCACGTGGGAGACTAGGAAGAAGCATCTGGCTCCTGGCTTCAAATCGGCACAGTTCGGGCCATTTCAGCTATCTGGGGAGTGAACCAACAGATGGAAAACATTTCTCTATGTCTCTCCCTCTCACTGTCTCTAATTCTAGCTTTCAAATAAATAAATAAAATATTAAAAAAATAGAAGTCACACACTCATTACCTTTCAATGATCTCATTTCTAAAATGTCAAAACTATTGAGGGAAAAGATGAACAAATATGTGTAAATACTACAGAAAATGGTAGAAAAAGAAAACTATAGTATGTCTTTATTTTGGTGCAAAGAATTTTTAAACTACATGTGGTTTTTCATTATATATATGTATATATAGATATATATATAGATATATAGATATATATATATATTGAACTGTGGAGTACAGAGACATTCATGTATTAACATGAAAGAAATATGTATTTGTGAGGTTCATAGCAAATGTCTTAGGTTTGGTTTTCAAAATGAAAATCAAAATCAAGATTGGAGAAGAGCTGAAAAAAATTTATATTATCATGAAATTAAATATTAACAGATATGAGATAGCTTTCATTTGGTAAACTAAATAATCTCCATTGATTATTATAATGACATTGCTAGTAGTTTCCTCCATGTGATTATTCCTTTAGGCATGGAAGCATAGGGTGTCTATTTTGGGAGAATTCTAAGATCAACTCTTTGTGTAACATGATGACAGCACAGTTTTGGGGAGACTGATTTGCAATTATTTTTATTAAAATTTTATTTATTTTTGAGGCACAGTTACAGACAAAGAGACTCAGAGATAGAGAGATCTTCCAACTGCTGTTTCATTCCCCAAATAGCTGCTATGACTGGAGCTGAGACAATCTGAATACAGGAGCCAGGATCTTTTTCTGAGTATGTGCAGGGGCTTGTTCTATCACCCACTGCTTTCTCAACCATTAGCTAGAAGCTTGATAAAATATGGGGCAGCTAGTATTCCACCTGGCACACATATGGGATGCTGGTGCTACAGGCAGAGGCATATCCTATATGCTATAGTGCTGGCCCCTATAGTTCTCTTACATTCAGTGGTTTGGGGGCAGTGAAGCAGCAGCCAAGATGATATTGGTATCTGAAGTAGTGTCATTGTAGTGAAGGCACCAGAATCCCTGAGGTATAATTTTGGCCAATGTAGATGATGAAATTTTGATGCAATTATATTTTTGAAAGATAATGACTTATTTAAGCATATGCTAATTTAGTGACAAGTTTTCTGCCAATAAAAATACCCATAGCTGATATCAGAGTTCCAACAGTAGTTTAAAAGTTGATCTCATAATTAATGCTAGTTATTAGGGCTCATTGATGGGGTTGTCAGTCTGGTCACAATATATCTAGATGGCAATGGTGGTATTAGCCAAAAATATTGAACTGTGGGTCACATCATTTGTCACCATTTCTTAATTGCATGGCTTCACTTTAAGGTTTGCGTTTCTGGATGACAACCAAATGCATGCATTCAAACCAACAATAATAGGATCAAATTCAGCAGAATGGTATGCAGCTGCATTGGATAGTTTTTTTCTTATTTGTCTTATTTACTTGGAAAGTAGATTTTTTAACTTTATTTAATAAATATAAATTTCCAAAGTACAGCTTTTGAATTATAGTGGCTTTTACCCACCATAACCTCCCTCCCACCCACAGCCATCCCAACTTCCGCTCCCTCACCCATCCCATTCACATCAAGATTCATTTTCAATTATCTTTATATACAGAAGATCAGTTTAGTGTATATTAAGTAAAGATTTCAACAGCTTGTACCCACAAAGAAACACAAAGTGTAAAGTACTGTTTGAGTACTAGTTATACCATTAATTCACATAATACAGCACATTAAGGAAAGAGATCCTACATGGGGAGTAAGTGCACAGTGACTCCTATTGTTGACTTAACAATTGACACTCTTGTTTCTGGCGTCAGTAATCACTCTAGGTTCTTGTCATTAGTTGCCAAGGCTATGGAAGCCTTTTGAGTTGGCCAACTCTGATCTTATTTAGACAAGGTCATAGTCAAAGTGGAAGTTCCCTCCTCCCTTCAGAGAAAGGTAACTCCTTTTTTGATGGCCTGTTCTTTCCGCTGGGATCTCACTCACAGCGATCTTTTATTTAGGTCTTTTGTTTTTTTTGCCAGAGTGTATTGGGTTTCCATGCCTGAAATATTCTCATGGACTTTTTAGTGAGATCCGAATGCCTTAAGGGCTGATTCTGAGGCCAGAGTGCTGTTTAGGACATCTACCATTCTATGAGTCTGCTGTGTATCCCACTTCCCATGTTGGATCATTCTCTCCTTTTTATTCTATCAGTTAGTATTTGGAGACACTAGTCTTGCTTATGTGATCCCTTTGGCTGTTTGTCTATCATTATGATCAATTGTGAACAGAAATTGATCACTTAGACTAGTGAGATGGCATTGGTACATGCCACCTTGATGGGATTAAATTGGAATCCCCTGGCATGTTTCTAACTCTACCGTTTGGGGCAAGTCCAATTGAGCATGTGCCAAACTGTACATCTCCTCCCTCTCTTATTCCCACTCTTATATTTAACAGGGATCACTTTTCAGTTAAATTTAAACACCTAGGATAATTGCATGTCAATTAAAGAGTTCAACCAATAGTATTAAGTAGAACAAAAAAAGTACTAAAGGGGATAAAGTATTAAGTTGTTCCTTGACAGTCAGAAAAAGGACTGATCAAGTCATTGTTTCTCATAGTGTCCATTTCATTTCAACATATTCCCTTTTTGGTGCTCAGTTAGTTGTCACTGATCAGGGATAACACATGATATTTGTCCCTTTGGGATTGGCTTAATTCACTTAGCATGATGTTTTCCAGATTCCTCCATCTTGTTGCAAATGACCATATTTCATTGTTTTCACTGCTGTATAGTATTCTGTAGATCACATATCCCATAATTTCTTTATCTAGTCTACTGTTGATGGGCATTTAGGTTGATTCCAGGTGTTAGCTATTGTGAATTGAGCTGCAATAAACATTGAGGTGCAGACAGCTCTTTTATTTGTCAATTTAATTTCATTTGGGTAAATTCCAAGGAGTGGGATGGCTGGGTTGTATGGTAGGGTTATATTCAAGTTTCTGAGGAATCTCCAGACAGACTTCCACAGTGGATTTAGCAGTAGATTTAAGGAGAGAGAAAGAGAAAGAGAAAGAGAAAGAGAAAGAGATAGAGAAAGAGAGAGAGAGAGAGAGAGAGAGAGAGAGAGAGAGAATAATCCATCATTTACTGGTTCACTCCCCAAATACTTGGAATACACAAGGCTTGATCAGATTGAATCCCAGAGGCTGAAACACAATGTAGGTCTCCCATATGTGTGGTAGTGTCCTAGTACTTTGGCCATCCCACACTACTCTCCAAGGCACATGAGAAGGAATCTATATCAGAAATGGGGCATCAGGACATGAATTGGTGCACATCTGGGTTGCAGGCACCACATGAAGGAACAATCCATTGAGCCACAATGATGGGCCACTCAAATGGCTTTTGTTATTTGATTTCATGAATGACCATCCCCTATATTCTAGTCTTGTTTACAACCATGCAGCACTGAACATGCCTGATCTCATAATATCAGGACTTGACAGAAAACAATGAAAGCAATATATTTTGGCAGTGGAATTTGCCACAAGGTCCAAGTTGGGCTACATAATTTATTTTTTCTTGCTTATCATTTTTATTAAAATAATGAGAGCAATTTTATGCATTCCATTGGTACAGTTCCAAGGAGAAAATCAGACTTCCCTTGATACCCTGCTTACCCAATACCCCTCCATCTATCACATGTCTTCATCAGGGTTCGCAAAAACAGTTTTAATCCACTCTATGTTCACAGGCTTAATTCACCACTTATCATGATATTCAACAAGTAAAATATAAAAAGACAACAGTTATACAGGATTCTAAATATGAGCAAAAAAATGACAGTCATATCCAAAGGTTAGACCTGTGCTAAGTAACGAGTTCAAAAAGAGTATGGAGAAAAAGAAAAACTGTACCTCACCAGAAGAGACAAGGGAATTCAAACAATCATGGAATCTAAAAATATCATTTTCACTACAAAACATTGCATTGCAGGTATTCTGTTAGTTAACACAGTTCAGAGCAAACAAAAATCTCTGTCTTTGGGGTACTGACTTATTTACATATTATGATTACAAAATTCAGATCTCAGTCTTCATCACTGAATAGTACTCTATAATGCATATATACAATAATTTTTTATCCAGTCTTCTGTTGTTGGTATCTGGTTTGATTCCAAATCTTAGGTTTTGTGAATTAATCTGCAGTGGACATGGAGGTACAGATAATACTTTCATGTGTTATTTTCTTTTAATAAATTCCCAGGACTTGGATTGCTGAGTTATTTTTTATACCTAAATTCAGATTTCTGAGTTATTTCCATCCTATTTTACAAAGTGGCCAACAAGTTATATTACCGCAAACAGTAGATTAAGGTATCTTTTTCACTACATCCTTGTCACCATGTGTTTTTTGTTGATTATTGCCTGGGAGCCATTCTAACTGGGTGAAATGAAAACTCATTGTTATTTTGATTGGCATTTCAATGATGGGTAGCCATCCTGATAACTTTTTCAACTGTCTGCTGGCCATTCGAATTCAAATTCTGGAAAAAATTCTGTTCATGCCCTTTGTCCATTTCTTAACTAGATTGTTAATTTACTATTGAATTTTTTGGTACTCAAGAAATTCACCTTCATTTATAAATGAGAGGTTTTTGGTACAGTGCCCTGGGTTGACAGTAGTGCTTTTTGCTTTTTTTTTCACTTTGACTATATCTCTCCATTATTTCTAGCCTTTAGGATTTCTGATGAGAAATCAATGATTAATGTAATTGGAGATGCTCTGTAGGTAATGTAATATTTCTCTCATGTGCATTTAAGAATCTTCACATTTATTTACTTGAAAGTTTGACTATACTGGGTCATTGTGAGAAATGTTTCTGATCATATCTGTAAGGATTTCTATGTGCTTCCTCTACTTGGTTGTCCCTTTTTCCAATTAAGGGAAATGATCTGTTATTATTCTACTGACTAGGCATTCTATTCCATTCTATCTTTTCATACCTTCAAGTACTTCTAGGCACACATGTTTCAACATTTGATAGTATCTCATAAATCCCAAATTGTATTTCACTGTTTCTAATTTTGCCTTCTCTTTTCATCTGGCAGATATATTTCCAAAGATTTGTCTTCTAACTTGAATATTCTTTCTTTTCCCATACCTAATGTTCTGGTAAGGCTTCCTACTCTATTTTCTATTTGATATATTAAGTCTTTTCTAATAATTCATTTTGATTTACCTTCTATACCTCTAGCTCTTGACAGAATTTTTCATTGATGCCATGATTGAATTTCTTTATTCTTTATATTTGCTTTTCTATGATTCCCTTCTGGGTGAGGGAAACAGAGCTCTGTGCTCTCCCTTCTTGCAGTTATCTGGGCATCTGGACTCCTGTTTGTCTTCCAGGTTGAGCCCAAAGTCAGTCTGTCAGTTGTTACTCAGATAATATCACAAGTGACACCTTCTGCCTCATGCACCTCTCAACTTGCTCTAAGAAGACGGCATCTCCTCTTTCCACAGGCTGAAAGATTCAACAGTGGTGCCTCAACTCATTGCTGCAAATTTGTACCATCCACACTGCTCCACAGTGTCTCTCTCCTTTATGTAGATTTTCCACTGCAAACTTCTCTGTAACTATATTCTAGGAATAAAGTCCTTCCACTTGTCTTCCATCAAAACTTCAATGAAAAGTTAAACAAAATAGATAAACCTCTAGCCAGACTAACAAGAAAATGTGAGGCAAAACTCAAATAAGTTATATTGGAGTTGAAAAAGAAGACATTACAACTGAAAGCACAGAAACACAAAGGATCATAAGAAACACTTAGAACTATATGCTAATAAACTGGAAAACCATTAAGAAATGGGTAAATTCCTGGAAACATATAACCTACAAATATTAAGACATAAAAGTATAGGCAATCTAAACAGACTCATAAAAAGCAATGAAATGGAAGCATAAATCCAACATCTTTCTTCCTGGAAATGACTGGGACCTGAGGTTTTTACTACTGAATTATAGAAAATATTCAGAAGAAATAAGTGCAATACTTTTCAAACTGTTTGATAAATATTGAACAAGATGGAATTCTGTCAAACTCTTTATGTGTATCACTTTGTTACCAAAACTGACCAATGATGTGGCACATAACTATCCAATATTCAATCATTTTTGTCAATTATGGGATATTAAACTTACTCATTCAGATTTCTGAATGTGAGCCATTCTAACTGGGGCGAGGTGAAACCTCGTTGTGGTTTTGATTTGCATTTCCCTGATTGCTAGTGATCTTGAACATTTTTTCATGTGTCTGTTGGCCATTTGGATTTCCTCTTTGGAAAGATGTCTGTTGAGGTCTTTGGCCCATCTCTTGAGTGGGTTGTTTGTTTTGTTGTTGTGGAGTTTCTTGATCTCTTTGTAGATTCTGACTATTAATCCTTTATCTGTAGCATAGTTTGCAAATATTTTCCCATTCTGTTAGTTGCCTCTTGACTATCCTGTTTCTTTAGCAATACAGAAACTTCTCAATTTGATGCAATCCCAATAGTTAATTTTGCTTTGACTGCCTGTGCTTCTGGGGTCTTTTCCAAGAAGTCTTTGCCAGTGCCTAAATTTTGCAGGGTTTCTCCAATTTTCTATAATAATTTGATGGTGTCAGGTCATAGATTTAGATCTTTAATCCATGTTGTGTGGGTTTTTGTGTAAGGTGTAAGGTATGTGTCTTGCTTCATTTTTTTGCACGTGGAAATCCAGTTTTCTCATCACCATTTGTTGAAAAGGTTTGTCCTTGCTCCAGGAATTGGTTTTAGATCCTTGATCAAATATAACTTGGCTGTAGATGTTTGGGTTGATTTCTGGTGTTTCTATTCTGCTCCATTGTTCTATCCATCTGTTTCTGTACCATGATGTTTTGATTACAACTGCCCCGTGTATGTCCTAAAATCTGGTTTTGTGACGACTCTCACTTTGTTTTTGTTGTACATGATTGCTTTAGCGTTTTGAGGTCTCCTGTGTCTCCATATGAATTTCAGCATCATATTTTCCAGATCTGAGAAGAATGTCTTTGGTATTTTGATTGGTATCGCATTGTGATATGAGCAGTATTGCTCAAGAGTAAAAAGTTATTCATATGCACAAGGGAAATATGATATTTCCTGCTCTTCATGATGTTTATTTCTGTATGTTAATGACATGTTTGTTGACTATCAACTTACTGGAATTGATAAATAAATATGTAGCTATCCTTTTCTAATAAAACTGCTTATGGATTTGTTCAATTATTTAACAGTTGAGGCTGCTAAGTCTGATGATAAAACTGTATGACAGAATATGTAGTTTTTTAGTAATGACACTACAGCTCTTAATCATTGTGTAATTTATTGTTTTGTTAAATAAAAAATATATTATATGCACTAATAACTCTCATATATTCTGTTAGCATTTTATATTAATATTTTATATTCACAAATGATGATGAGTCTTCACATAGATTTTTGTAATGTAGAGTCTGATTGGTTTTCTTCTACCTACACTGTACTTGTTTTCATAGTAGCAAAATGTTCTGTGCATTATACATTGCCTAAGTACTCATTCTATCAAATAACACTCTAGCTGTTAAGGCAACACTAACTGACATATTATTTATAACATTTATAGAATAATACACAAGATATTCACTTCAGCATCATCTGCTACTAACATACTAAACTAGTTAATGTATCTTTGCATTTTGTTTTGGTTGGTCTTGTAGTTAAGCTTTTTCAACTCTAGGGAAGACTAAAAATGCAAATGGTCATTCATTTTCAATTTGAGTTTCGATTATAGACCTTTGCATAAAGTTACTACTTTGCAAGAGCACAAATATCAAGGTTACTGGATCTCTAACATTCAGATGATATCTGGTTAGGTTACACTTGGATAATGTCCTGGGAAAATGTTGTTGTTTTTTTTTTTCTAAAAGTGGCATTACAAGTGGTTTTAAGTTTGTTCTATTGAAGTTTTCTGATGAAGTTCAATTATATATGTTGACTAAATTTATAAATAGACTTCTTTATCTAACATAATCACATCTTGTCTCCAACTGTGTGTAACTACTATACTTTTTTAAAAAAAGACTCCAATTGTGGTGACCATTTTGTCATAGCAGTTTAAGTCAGTGCTTGAGATATCTGAATCCCATATGCTACTGTTTGGTTTGAGTTCTAGTGGTAATTCTGCATCTTTGATGAACCTTCCTGCTAATGTGCCTGATAGGCAATGGATGATGGCCAAAGTGTTTGCATAGCTATTACACATGTGAGAGTCTTGGAAGGAATTCCTGGGTCCTAATTTTGTGTGATATGTCTTAAATTTTGTGAGCATTTGAGAAGTGAAGTCATGGATTAAAAAAATCTCTGTTTCCCTCCCTATTTATATCTTACTGTGCCTTTTAAATAAAGACAGAAATCTTATAAAAATCAGAGAGCTTCGTGTGGGTTTCAAATAATAAGATCAAATCATATACTCTGTCCAGGAGAATAAAAATTGAAAAAAATGCAAAGTGCTGAAAAATAAAAAGATAAAGCAAATATACAAAAATGTAAGAGATGGTCATAAAGAATACCCACTTTAACAATGGACCCAATAACTTTAAAATCAGTGGTGTTACTACAGATATGTAGGGGACACTTCATAATAACAAATTTTTAGATAAAATTATATATATATATATTATATACATATATATGTATATTTCCTTAACAGAAATGCTTAGCTTTATATGAAAAAGAGGAGAAAAATTCTTCAGAAACAGTATTTGGAGATGCCAATATCCTACCTTCAATAATGAACAGAATAACTATGAAAAATACTGAATAGGATAATGAAAACTTGAAAATATAAAACAACACAGTTAATTGACCAATATCATACCATTCAAGAAAACAAGCATTCTATTCAAATATGCATGCAACATTTTTCACAGGAAACAATATGCTAGGTCATATATGGCATACGTTTCAATGACTAAAATAATTGAAAATATTTTCTGAACAGAAGTGTGAACATTTGGCCTGTTTTTATGAAAATTCTTGGTATGCCTAAGTAGAAATCAGAGTGCCAGAGTTCAGGTCTTGGCTCTATTGCCGTCCTGTTAAGGTGAGTGTTGAGAGGAAGCAGGTAATGTCTCAAGTAGCCTGGTCTCTGCCATGTGAGGGAAATGGAATAATTTTCTGGCTTTGAAGTTTTCCCAGACCAACCTCACCTGTGGTAGATATCCCAAAGATCAAATCATTAGCTGGGCAAAACCTCTCTCTCCTTCTCCTTTTTTTTATCTTTATCTTTTCCTACCTCCTTCCCCCTACCTCCCTCTCAGGTTTTCAATTAAGTATTTATAGGGGCCAGCACATTGGCATAGTGGGTAAAGCTGCCACCTCAAGTTCCAGCATCCCATGCGGGTGCCAGTTAGAGTTCCTGCTGCTCAATTTCTAATCCAGATCTCTGTTTTGGCCTGGAAAAGCAGTAGAAGATGGCCTAAGACCTTGGGCTCCTGTACATCCATGAGATACCTGGAAAAAGCTCCAGTCTCCTGACTTCAGAATGACACAGCTCTAGCTGTTGCAGCCAATTACGGAACAAACCAGTGGATGGAAGACCTCTCTCTCTCTCTCTCTCTCTCTCTCTCTCTCTCTGCGTGTGTGTGTGTTTGTGTGTGTGTGTAACTCTTTCAAAAAAATAAAATCAAAACCCTTAAAATTATTCATTTTTAAATCTAGAAAACCAAAAACAGAAGGATAATTAAGAAATAGAAAAATATGTGGAAAATAAGCATCATGTTCTTAAATGTTAAATGGATTATGGAAAAATCACAAGAGAAGATGGGAACATTAGGATGTGATTAAAAATGAAATTACATTATAAAAAGATCATGTTGATCTAATAGGGACTGATGCATATTATCTATGCATCTAAGTGGAGGTCATTGGAATGTAATGTGGTGTTTCTCTCATGCACATCCTTGTAGACTTAAATACCCATCTCCATTGGTGCTTCCTGCTCTAGCTGGGCTGCCAAGGAATACAGTTTCTGCATCAAAATTCAGACAAGAAACATAGGATAAGATGTGTGAAGTCTGATGCATTATTTTAACACCATGAAGAGTGTGTCATATCATCCAATACTCCAAAATACACCCTGTCCTCTTATTTATGAAGTTTTCATCCTCATAAACTGAGATACAACTAAAAGTTATGTAGTGGCATCACTCTCTTGTGAGCAAGGGACAACTATGCCCAAATGCACACTACCCTCCTCCATCATTGGTTGATTCTCTTTGATATTTGGAACTTTTGCTGACTGAGAAAGATTCAATGGGAAATGATTACTCTGCTGGAAGGAATTTCCATTATGGGACCAGGGATAGTCATGCAGGGTAGATGATCCTATAACTCTCTCAAATGGATGTGCAGAGTCTTGGTTCTAGCATTGTGTTGGAGGCCAGTTTGAAGACTTTAACACCCACAAATAAGCTGACAATTTTCATATACAAAATTATCTATTTTTGTGGTTGGAAGTTGCAGGGTTGAGGCACAGACTGGTATCCAAAGGTTTCCAGGGCTGACATCCCGGTGGTGGGAAATAATGTAATGCTCCAGGTGTTAATTATGCATGAACTCAGCGGGAATCTTAGCAGTTATTACAGCTGCTTCCCAACTTCCAGTAGCCATTAACATGCCCCAGGGGTGTGCTGTTAAACAACTCTCTTGAAAGGATGTACCTCATACAATACCCAAGGTGAGAGACAGTGACTAGTCACCACCCATGTTTGTTCAAATGTTGGTAAGCAATTCTCCGCAAAGGTACTTTCATGTGCACATCCCTCAAGCCTTGTGCCTCAGACCAACAGCATAGGGCTGAGACAAGAGGTGTGGTAGGAACAGAGCAGGGGCTACAGTAATTAAGTGGCAAAGGAAATAATGAAACACAAACTGAGACATGTCTGGGGAACAGAGTGTGCTACAGTGCCCTGACATTGTTGATCCAGGCCCACTATACAGAGCCCCCCATGAATGGTTATGGTGATCGGAGTCCAGATGCCAGCATGTCCCATGAGACAAGAGATCAGAATCCAAGTACCCTAGAGGGCCTGCATATTCAGGAGCAGGAGACAGGTTTCAGGCTCCCTCTGTTGTGCTAGTATGTTTGAGGAAGTGATAGATTCAGGAGTTTGTGATCCTCACCATGCTTACATGTTTGGGGATTCAAGCACGGACAATAACTCACACACATATGGGATGCACGAAACAATGCCTTACCACACCACAGCACAATCAATGGTTGGAACTATGAGGCCTGGCACCAGAGGTGGTAGATGAAAAGATCTCTTGTGGCAGGAGTAAAAAGGTCTTAATGATTTTTCCATGGTGTGTTTTTCTTCCCTTCATCTGGCACACATTGTATCTACATGTGATTTACTCCTAGTAGTAGTTCCATATGTTGCCTCCCCTCTGCAAGAGTTTAGGATTCAACTAATAATTATGGCAGAAACAAAATAAGTCTGACATTTTACTTAAGACATCACCAATGTCCACAGCAGATTTCAGATTGTTTTGACTTCTCCCCAATAATCTGAATGTCACTGGATTATGGATCAATGGGCCATTAGAATAAAAAATTGGAGGTAGAAATTCGAAGAAATAGAAATATCTAGCTGCAAGAGGGGCAATGGTAATAAAAAGAATCCTCAATCAATGTATGGATGCTTTTTCAGTTCCCTCATTTTTTTCAAATTCTCAGTAATATCATGGCATCTTATGTATCTGTGGCTAGCACACACATGATGAATTCTGCAAATTGTTATGGCATTTGGTTATGAGGGGAAGGCTTAGATTTCTGATGGATGAGCTGACTCTGTAGCAGTGTTAGGTAGTTCTTGCTGGCATAATCCTGGGAGATGCAATGAAGGGCTGGAGTTTGAGTAATGTGGAGCTGCAATGCAAGTATGGAAGTCCTCTGTTCGTGGTGCTACTAACTGTGTGTATCATTTCCAAGGAATTCATAGAAATAAAACAGGTCAGAAACATGCCAAATGAATCCAATCGAGTCAGGATTTAGTTACAAAAAAAGAGTAAATCACTACAATAAGGTGGAAAGAAAATTGTCCAAGGAACAAAAGTGAAAGTAAATACTGATGGGGTAGGAATTATAACAAAAAAAAATAAGCTCCTACTTAGAATGCATACTGGAATCCCATATTAGAGTGCTAATGGGCTTCATGAGCCTGATCCCTACAAATGTACCTGGGAAAGATATCACATAATTGTTCTAATAACAATTGTGTCAAAGACACAGATGGAAATCAGGAATCCTGGCTTTGGTCTGGTGGAGATCTGGTTTTTGCAGCCATCTGGGGAGTGAAACACTGGAGGGAAGATATCTATGTGTTTTTATTTTCCACTCTCAGTTTTCCTTTAGAGACAATTTTTTTAAAAACATTGATTTGATTCTTTGAAAAATATATAGACCTACACATACACACACACACAGAGAGAGAGAGTGAGAGAGAGAGACAGAGACAGAGACAAAGTAGAAAGTGATTCTATTTTCTGGTTCACTCCCAAAATAATCACAATGGATAGAATTGGGATAGGCCAAATGCAAGAGTTTGGTACCCCACCCTTGAATCTAGTTTGTGTGATAGGATCAGCACTTGGTTCCCCAAATGCGTTATCAGGGATCTGGATCAGAAGTAGAACAGTGAGGAATTGAACAGGAGCTTACTTGGGATGCTCATAGCACAGGTAACAGATTTAACAATGTATGACACATTGCTAGCTGTAAATTTTTTTTAAAAAATAAACACAGGCTAATCTCAGAGAGACTTTTGTGGGCCATATGTCACCCAAACACTGACAGCGTCTGCTCTGCAACTGATACACAGATATAGTAATCTGAGCAAAATTAGAAGGCCTTCAGAGAGGCAAATAAGTGATTGTCAAGACTACAGATGTCACAAGTGTCACTGCCCCATCTGGACAAAAGGTCCATCACTCAAAGTGAGTGTTTTGTTTTGTAGTCATCAAATGAGTTAATAGAAATGCCTGTGGTTACATTACTAGTTTGTAGTAGACTAGTGTTTGGAAAGAATCTTGGAAAGACAGAAAAATGGCAACATCATTTAATAACATTGTAAATGATAAAGATGACATTTCAAACACAAGAGTGTTAAAGAATGCATGTTTATTTGTTATCAAAATTAAAATGCGAAATCAGAGCTCATTTACATTTTTCCACTCAACTATGGGAAACCAGGTGCAGTGTGCATGTCAAAGAGAAGTTAGGTTCTAAGGAAATTGTATGATTCTGATATACAATGTTACTCTCTCATGTGAATTTCTTAGTACTTGCTGAGGTGTGATATTCAATAGAGTTTCCCCAGATTCATTACACTTTTACATTGTTTTCTATGTGTCTTGCTAATGCTTTCATAGGGTTTTCCCTCCATATCAGTTCTCTGGTATATGGTGATAGCTGGTCTATGATAATGAATTTTTCTATATTTATATGCTTTTGCATCTCTGATTTCCTTAAAATATGCTGAAGAGCAATTGCTGAGCAAGAATTTTTCAGTCATTGCAGTGAATATTTGCTTTTCATTTCTGTGGATTTGACGTCCATTGCAGTATAACAATTGGCAAAATATTGCATTCAAAAATTTATTTCATGTGTTAATTTTGAGACTCTGTGAGGCTTGAGTTATGTGAAAATACACTTTCACACTCACTAGATTCACATGGTTTCTCCACTGTGTGAATTTTCTGATGTCTAATCAGTGCTAACTCTCTGTTGTGTAATGAATACTGACCTTTGCGAAAAGGTTTTTCCACATTTATTATACTCATAAGGTTTCTCACTTGTGTGAGTTCTATGATGCTTTAAGGGATTGGACTTTGAACTGAAGGCTTTTCCACACACACTGCATTCCTAAGGTTTCTTCCCCATGTGAACTCACTGATGTGCAATGAGAGCTGACCTCCATAAAAAGGCTTTTCCACACTCACAACATACATGAGGTTTCTGCCTTGGGTAAATTCCTGGTGTGTAATGAGTTCTGACCTTTGGGTAAAGGCTTTTCCACACTCACTACATTTATGAGTTTTCGATCTTGTGTGAATTCTCTGTTGCACTATGAGTTGTGACTTACAGCCATAAGCTTTCCCACACTCATTACATTCATAAGGCTTCTCCCCTGTGTGAATTCTGATGATTTATGAGGTCAGAGTTTGAGCAAAAGGCTTTCCCACACTCATTACATTCATAAGCTTCTCCCCTGTGTGAATTCTCTGATGCACTATGAGTTGTGACTTATAGCCATAAGCTTTTCCACACTCATTACATTCATAAGGCTTCTCCCCTGTGTGACTTCTCTGATGATTTATGAGGCTGAATTTTGAGCAAAATGCTTTTCCACACTCATTACATTCATGAGGCTTCTCCCCTGTGTGAATTCTCTGATGCATTACGAGGTGCGACTTCTGGCCAAAAGTTTTTCCACACACTTTACATTCATGAGGTTTCTCCCTTGTGTGAATTCTCCGATGCACTATGAGGTATGATTGATATCCAAAGGCTTTTCCACACTCATTACATTCAAAAGGCTTCTCTCCTGTGTGAATTCTCTGATGAATTATGAGTTGTGACTTCTGGCCATAAGCTTTTCCACACTCATTACATTCATAAGGCTTCTCCCCTGTGTGAATTCTCTGATGCATTATGAGGTGTGACTTCTGGCCAAAAGTTTTTCCACACTCTTTACATTCATGAGGTTTCTCTCTTGTGTGAATTCTCTGATGCACTATGAGGTATGATTTATATCCAAAGGCTTTTCCACACTCATTACATTCAAAAGGCTTCTCCCCTGTGTGAATTCTCTGATGATTTATGAGGTTGGATTTTGAGCAAAATGCTTTTCCACACTCATTACATTCATAAGGCTTCTCCCCTGTGTGAATTCTCTGATGATTTATGAGGTTGGATTTTGAGCAAAATGCTTTTCCACACTCATTACATTCATAAGGCTTCTCCCCTGTGTGAATTCTCTGATGATTTATGAGGTTGAATTTTGAGCAAAATGCTTTTCCACACTCATTACATTCAAAAGGCTTCTCCCCTGTGTGAATTCTCTGATGATTTATGAGGTTGGATTTTGAGCAAAATGCTTTTCCACACTCATTACATTCATAAGGCTTCTCCCCTGTGTGAATTCTCTGATGAATTATGAGGTTGGATTTTGAGCAAAAGGCTTTTCCACACTCATAGCATTCATAAGGCTTCTCCCCTGTGTGAATTCTTTGATGCTTTATGAAGTGTGACTTATAGCCAAAAGTTTTTCCACACTCATTACATTCATAAGGCTTCTTCCCTGTGTGAATTGTCTGATGCATTATCAGGTGTGAGTTGGGGTCAAAGGCTTTTCCACACTTATTGAATTCATAAGATTTATTCTGTGTGTTAATTCTCTGATGCGCTTTGAGGTGGGATTTCCTGCAATATGTTCTTCCATACGCACTGCAATCATAAATTTTTTGTCCTGTGTGAATTCTAGTGAGATCTAGCTCCTTGGAAATATTTTTTCTACATTCATTGCACCCATAGAGATTTTCCCCTATTTGAATTCTGTGATGGATGCTAAGGCTAGATTTACAATTGAAAGATTTACCACAGTGGACACATCCATAATGACTTTTTGCTTTGTGCAGTAATTGATTTCCTATAAGATCTGATTTGTTATTGAGAGATTCCTCACAGTTCAAATATTTGTGGAATTTCTCTCCTGAGTATGTTGGTTGATGCTTACTGAAATATGTATTTTTAATCAAAGTTTTTTTTTCAGCCTGAGTTGTTTTTCCAACAATGACAGTTAACTTGTTGCAAGCATCTCTGATACAAAGATTCTCACATTGAAATAATATCCTCTTCCTGTGAAAGGATTCCTCTTTCCCCCTGTATTCAACAACATGCTGCACTGTGTGAATCTTGTTATGCTGACTAAAATCTTCCCAACATTGGAGTGAGTCCACATGTGCCTCAGGGTTGGCGTGTTTCTCCCCAGCTGGCATTTCATCAGGCTTCCTAAGGAGAAGTACATTCTGAAATAAATTATATTTTTCAGGTTTCTTTACTGGACAACTTACCTTTTTATCAGTTTTACATATGGCCATAGATTAAATTTTTTGTTAATTCAGCTATTTTATTATTTGATATACTACTTTTTGTGTTTATAGCTTGCCTGAAGCTTATCTCTTGATTTTTCTTTGTGGCTCCAAACAGTGTATATTTTCTGTGGGCAACTGAAATGAGAAAAAAAATCAACCATACTCCTGAACCACATGTAAGTGTTTTTTGGGAATGCTCATAGAAGACAGTTAGGTTTGTTTCTACCCTATATAATCATAAAATTTTAATATAACAGTAAAATGTACACATTTATGACCATTAGATGATTTCCCCTTAATATAATAATATAATCAACTATACAAACGGTTCTCGCAATGCTAAATAACATTTTAACTTCCTGAATTTTTTATTTAAGTGGCTGGAGCAGCTGAGGATGTGTTACAGTTGGCCAAGCCACTGCTTAGCATGCCTGCATCCTGTAACAGTGCCAGTTTGACTCCTCGCTACTCTTCTTTCAATATAGCAAATTGCTATTATATTCTGGGAGACACCAGATTATGATTCAGGTTCATGGAGGTTTGTGGCAATCATCCAAACATGAAAGATTAATATACAGTTCCAGATTTTTTTTTCTTCAGGGGGCCTAAATCTAACTGTTGAAGACATTTGAGAAGTTAACTTGTATACAAAAGATATAACTCTGTCATTTCTCTATCTCTTACTGCCACTATGCCTTTCAATTAAATTATAACATGCAAGTATTTTAATAAGTAGGAAGACAATGAGCAAAAATGTTCTCTCTCTGGTGGCAGCAGTAAACTGAGTGCTCTCAACTGTCATTTGTTTTCCCTATTCTTTTTCTGCATTTTTTTTTCTGATTTAAATGTCATGTGTTGCGCTTCTCTGATGATCTTTCAGCTTTGAAGATGGAAATGACTTTCTGGATCACTTACTTGCAAGTGCCGAATACGACTATCCCTCAATCATATCCATTGGCTAAAAGCATGATCTCTGTCTATGATTGTTTCATGTTCAGTTTCGCAGGGGAATGCACATAGGCATCAGTGGAATTATTCATGTGAAACAAATCATTTTACACGTACTCTATTATTACTGCTTTCTCCATCTTTCTAAGGAAACCTGAGATCTTGATATTTTCATTATCATAAAAGAGAGAAATATCCCAATGCACCATCAGGGGGATGCTCTCCATCCAAGTTTAGGGAAAATGCTTCTGCAACTCAAGTTGTGCACCACTTCTTGAAAATTGTTTTCTACCTCATTCTGAGATTAACAGACCTTGTATTATCCTATCGCTTCTTGGTGTATGCATACAAATGTTGAAAATATAATGTGAAGGCTGTTAATTTCTGTGTTGGAAGGTTAGTATGGTTCTATTTTCACAGGTGTCTAAGTCTTAATTATATATATATATATGTATATATATATATAAAACTCTCTATATATATGTATATATATATAATTTCTTTCATGTTTTTAATTATATTTAAAGAGATAGTAGATGATTATGTGGCAAAATAATATAAACTGATAGCCTTTAACACTGGCATCCCATAATGAAGTACTGGTTTAAAACTGTTCTTCCCCATTGTAATCCATAAGCTGTACTTTGGAAATTTATATTCATTAAATAAAAGTTTAAAAAATAAATGAAACTGTTCTTCCAGATCCTGGCTCATAAAATAGAAAACAGTGGAAGATGGCCCCATTACGTGGGCCCCTTCCACTTCTGTGGGAACCTAGATGGAGTTCAAGGCTGTTGGCTTCACCTGGCATGATCCTGAGCATTGTGGAAATTTGTTGAAGTAAACCAGGAAACGGAAGTTTTTTTTTTCCTTCTGGCTCTCCTTGTCTCTGTCATTCTTACAATCTTTTAAAAAGATATAGAAAAATATATGTCTAAGTACAAGCTCCCTCTCAACAAATGTAAGGAATTTAACATTATTCCATGGGTTTGTTTGGGCTTGGAAACCAAAATCAACTGATTCATTTATGTAGCAGATAACCACATATTTCCATATTACTATTACAGTTTCTACTTAGCACCATGATTTCTGATGTCACAAACAGGCTTGTTCTGAACCATCTTTTATAATTTTCTTATTTATTTCATTGTTTCAGAGATACATAATCAGAGACAAATAGAACTCATTCACTGGATTATTTTTCAAAAAATTGCAAAGACTATCATATTATACATTTTCTTTGTCATTTTAGAGAAGATAATTAAACAAGAGACAATGAAGAGAGAGAAGTAAGAGAGCTTCTATTCACTGGCTTAGCCCTCATATTTATGCAATAGCATGGATGATGCCTAATCAAATAAAGGAGTGAGGAATTGAACTCAGCAAGCCAAAGAAAGCAGTGCTTATGTTCCAGCCAATTAGTAAGCAATGGAAGACCTAAAATAATTGATACATTTCTGAAGGAACCCCAGGATATGAATGTAGAGAGAAGGATAAATTAGTATGTATGTGATTTATAGAATCTAAGAAATGAATTTATTGGAAACTGAGAGTGTTCAAATGTTTTTTTAAATCTAAGAAAATATTGGGGTTAGTGTTGTGGCACACCAGGAGAGTTAAACTACTGTCTGCAGCACTAGAATTCCATATGTGTGCTGATTCAAAACCCAGCTGTTTCACTTTTAATCCATGTTCCAATCAGTTGGCCTGGAAATATGGCAGAGGACCTCCTAGGTTCTTGGATCCTTGTACCCAAGTTGGAGTTCCAGCTGAAGATCCTGGAAACTGATTTGGCTTTGCCTAAAGTCACTCATTGAAGCCAACTGCAGAGCGAACCAGGAGATCAAAAGTCTCTTCTCTCTCTCCCTCTCTGTCTCTCTGTCTTTCCCTCCCTCCCTCCCTCTTGTTATCCTTTCTTTTTTGTGACAGGCAGAGTGGACAGTGAGAGAGAGACAGAGACAGAGAGAAAGGTCTTCCTTTGCCTTTGGTTCACCCTCCAATGGCCACTGTGGCCAGCGCGCTGCAGCCGGTGCACCGCACTAATCCAAAGGCAGGAGCCAGATGCTTATCCTGGTCTCCCATGGAGTGTAGGGTTGTTATCCTTTCAAATAAATAATTATTTTAAATGATCTCTAAGAACAGAAAACAAGAAGAACATGCATATGACATTATTTCTTGGAAACTAGAATGCTTATGTCTGATGCATTACCTTAGCTGTCCTTAGGGCAGAGATTTGAAAAAAATGTGCTAAGAACCCAGACAACATATATTGAGCTCTCTCTGCCAGCCTCACTGCCAAGTATTTGATGACTTACCTGGAAAACATTGCCTTAGTTGTTTTCCCAAAGTCCATGGTTCTGTTCCTTGTTCCAACTTGACAATCACATTAGGCTTGGAAGTGCAGTAACCTGTTTGCGGGAAATAATGTGGGACTTTGACAAATCATTAACTTGAAGTTTTTAAGGAAAAACACATTGCCCAGGAGATGTATTACAAATGGGATAATTTGAATTGTTTCCTGGAGGGTAGATATTAACATTCCTTATTGCCTCAAATCCTAGACCTGCCAAATGTAAACACTATAAAGTGGTCTTCATTTGTCAAATGAACAGAATGAACAAAAGTATTCCACATGGACTTAAAAGAGATTCACTTACCCACAGACAGCAGGTTGCTGTAGGTCTCTAGCATCACTTCCCTATACAGGGTTTTCTGTGCATTGTCCATGACCTGCCATTCCTCCTGGGTAAATTCCACAACCAGATCTTCAAATGACACAAACACCTATGACAGAACATTTATCCTCAGCTCTTAGTCACTAAACAGGCTGAGAGTACTTTCTTCTGTGTATGTTCTAATCACATCTAGATGGATGCAGCTTACTTTGTAATATATATAGCAACAGAAGGCAAAATCAAAATGAAAATCTTTCCCTACGTTAAATTCACAATTCAAAAAATCAACAGAATTTTACTTATTGATCTATAACTGATCTTTGTTTTTCTAATGATTCTGAAATTAGTTCATAGTAAAAACTCTAGATATGAATATAAACATATGAGTGAAAGGACATGGTAGATAAGAGAGAAATACTAATTTTTGAATCATTTACAAAGTTAATTACTGGATCATTCTGAGATCTTATGAAGTAATACTAGTAAAATTCAATTTTTTATTCCACCTTGAAAAATAAAATACTTAGAAATATTTTAAAAATGAATTTGCATTAATGACTAGATATTCCCTATAGCTTGTATTGAAATTAAGTATATATCTCATAAATGGTTCTTTTATTTTCTGTGGATGTGTCCATTAACATTTTCTGTTTTCTTTTTACCTTACTTTTCATGGAGTAATCATTAAATTAATAAAATTTTAAATAATATAAACTTAAATAAGGGAAACAAACTACAGTATCATGTAAAAATATATTCATGTAACAAGCATCTGAGTCTCAGCCAGTCATAGACAGCCAACTGAGCAGAAAACATCTATATGAGGCAACTGCCAAGCTGTGACAAATCAGGATGCTTCAGTGCATTTTGTCTTTAGCAATTTTTACTACACACAATTATCTTGTATTTCATATTTCCTGGGTATTTATCTATTATGATATAAAAACATAATTAATATAGATGATATACAGAATTTTAAAAATATAATGTTACGACTGCTATCCCAAGCCATAGCAGAGAGCTGGATCGGAAGAGGAGCAGCTAGGACTAGAACTGGCACCCTCCTTTCCGTGTGGCTCGGGGTTGGGAACAGAAGTTCATTCACTGATCAGAGAGGGCCCTGAGAGGCCGCACTGTTCCTTCTCCCACATTCACTAGGGAGTCTTGCTCTGCAAGTGCAGTTACAAGCAGTTCAGGAGCGCACACCCCAGACCTGCCGTCCACTGTGCTTCTGCATCTGCCACCGTGGGTCCCAAGTTCCAGCGACTCCTGTCCCACACTCTCTGCTTTGCTCCCCGTGTGTTCTGAAGAAAGGGGACCTGCTCCCGAGATTTTCCATGCCTCAGGAAAAGACTCAAGAAAAAAACTGCAGAGGAAACGCTTCCAGATCTAGTGGATGTGACACAGAGGACCTACAGGGAGCCCACCGCATGGAAACCCAACCGCAGGAGCCGAGCCGCAGAATCTCGCAAGCGCGGGGAATGAACAGAAGGTAACACAAAGACATCAGAAACCCGAGACATTGGGGGGAAAAGGCAGAAACCTCTCTCTTCACTCACCAAGCAAAACAAAGAGCAGGTGCCATTTTACATATGTAAAGCACCTCCAAGGAGTACACAAACTCAGTAACTTTTGAACTTTGGTGAAACTTGAGAACACATTGAGGGCTGCATAAACTCTTTGTGTGGTCCCAGGGGTAGATAAAACGAATACTCACAGAGGCCACATTTCAACTACTCTCAATTCCAATCACCTGTGCCAAATTACTTCCCAACTAAGTCAAAAGAGAGAGAGAGAGAGAGAGAGAGAGAGAGAGAGAGAGCGAGCTATCCAGCAAGGAGCAAGGGAGAGAACAATCTGGGTGAGTCGCTTTTTGCACAGCCTTAAACCTGAAGAATCAAGCAGAGCTTTCTGGCCACACCCATCACAGCCTCTAAGGATCTATCAAAGCCTACAGCCCACTTAGAGGCATAGTATAACGAAAAAAAAAAGCACCACAGCCAAAAAAAAAAACATAAATTATCTCCAACATGCCAAACAACAAATGTAGAAATTGAGGTAGCAAGAGCAAGGAAGAAACTATGATGCCCCCAAATGAACAAGACACGCCAATGCAAGATTATGAAGATGAAGAGATAGAGGAAATGCAAGAAGCAGATCTCAAAAAACTGATAAGAACATTCAGAAGTTCTCAAAAACAAATTCTTGAACTACAGAAATCCTTAATGGACAAGATAGAAAATCTCTCCCATGAAAATGAAATATTAAGGAGGAATCAAAATGAAATGAAACAACTACTAGAATATGAAACTGTCGTAGTGAAAAAAAAAACACAATGAAATGAAGAACTCAATAGATCAAATGACAAACACATTAGAGAGCCTTAAAAACAGAATGGGTGAAACAGAAGAGAGAATATCGGAATTCGAAGACAGAGAACAGGAAAGGAAACAGTCAAATCAAAGAAAAGAAGAAGAAATAAGAAATCTAAAAAATACTGTCAGGAATCTACAGGATACTATTAAAAAAAAAACCAACATTCGGGTTCTAGGAGTTCCTAAAGGCATGGAGAGGGAGAAAGCATTAGAAGGCCTTTTTAGTGACATACTAGCAGAAAATTTCCCAGGTTTGGAGAAGGACAGAGACATCCTAGTACAGGAAGCTCATAGAACCCCTAATAAACATGACCAAAAGAGATCCTCACCACGACACGTCATAATCAAACTCACCACAGTGAAACATAAAGAAAAGATTCTAAAAGGTGCAAGAGAGAAACGCCAGATTACTCTCAGAGGATCTCCAATTAGACTCACAGCAGACTTCTCACCAGAAACCCTACAAGCGAGGAGAGAATGGCGATATAGCACAGGTACTAAGAGAGAAAAACTGCCAGCCCAGAATATTATATCCTGCAAAGCTCTCATTTGTGAATGAAGGTGAATGAAAGACCTTTCACAGCAAACAGAAATTGAGAGAATTTGTCACCACTCGTCCAGCCCTGCAAAAGATGCTTAAAGATGTGTTACATACAGAAACACAGAAACACGGTCACCAATATGAAAGAAGATAAAGGAAGGAAAACTCAGCAAAAGATCACAGGAGTCTCCAACCATATATTAGAAAAAATCTTTGGCAAATGACAGGGCAAAGTTACTCCTTCTCAATAGTCACATTGAATGTTAATGGCCTGAACTGTTCAGTTAAAAGACACCGATTGGCTGATTGGGTGAAGGAACAAAACCCATTTTTTGCTGCTTACAAGAAACTCATCTTTCCAACAATGATCCATACAGACTGAAAGTTAAAGGCTGGAAAAAGATATACCATGCCAACAGAAATGAAAAAAGAGTGGGTGTAGCCATCTTAATATCGGACAACATAAACTTTACCACAAAACTGTCAGGAGAGACAAAGAGGGGCACTATTTAATGATTAAGGGATCCATTCAACAGGAAGATATAACGATTATCAATGTATATGCACCTAATTACAGGGCACCAGCTTATTTAAAAGACTTGATAAGGGACGTAAAGGGAGACTTAGACACCAATACAATAGTACTGGGGGACTTCAATACCCCACTCTCAGAGATAGACAGATCAACAGGACAGAAGATCAACAAGGAGACAGTAGATTTAAATGACCCTATAGCCCAAATGGATCTAACAGATATCTACAGAACATTTCATCCTACATCTAAAGACTTCACATTCTTCTCAGCAGTACATGGAACCTTCTCTAGGATTGACCACATACTAGGCCATAAAGCAAGCCTCAGCAAATTCAAAAGAATTAGAGTCATACTATGCAGCTTCTCAGACCACAAAGGAATGAAATTGGAAATTAGCAACTCGGGAATCCCTAGAGCACCTGCAAACACATGGAGATTGAACAACATGCTCCTGAATGAACAATGGGTCATAGAAGAAATTAAAAGAGAAATCAAAAATTTTCTGGAATTAAATGAGGATAACAGCACAACATACCAAAACCTATGGGATACAACAAAAGCAGTGTTAAGAGGAAAATTTATATCAATAGGTGCCTACATCAAGTAATTGGAAAGTCACCAAATAGATGAGCTTTCAAGTCATCTCAAGGATCTAGAAAATCTGCAGCAAATCAAATCCAAACCCAGTATGAGAAGAGAAATAATAAAATCAAAGAAGAAATCAACAGGATTGAATCCAAAAAAAAAAAAACACATTACAAAAAATCAGCCAAGCGAGGAGCTGGTTTTTTGAAAAAATAAACAAAATTGACACCCCATTGGCCCAACTAACTAAAAAAAGAAGAGAAAAGACCCAAATCAATAAAATCAGAGGTGAAAAAGGAAACGTAACCACAGACACCACAGAAATAAAAAGAATCATCAGAAATTCCTACAAGGACTTGTATGCCAGCAAACAGGGAAATCTATCAGAAATGGACAGATTCTTGGACACATACAACCTATGTAAATTGAGCCAGGAAGACAAAGAAAACCTAAACAGAACAATAACTGACACAGAAATTCAAACAGTAGTAAAGGCCCTCCCAACAAAGAAAAGCCCAGGACCAGATGGATTCACTGCTGAGTTCTACCAGACATTTATAGAAGAACTAACTCCAATTCTTCTCAAACTATTCAGGGCAATCAAAAAAGAGGAAATCCTCCCAAATTCTTTCTATGAAGCCACCATCACCTTAATTCCTAAGCCGCAAAAAGATGCAGCACTAAAAGAGAATTACAGAACAATATCCCTGATGAACATAGATGCAAAAATCCTCAATAAAATTCTGGCCAATAGAATGCAACAACACATCAGAAAGATCATCCACCCAGACCAAGTGGGATTTATCCCTGGTATGCAGGGATGGCTCAACGTTCGCAAAACAATGAACATAATACACTACATTAACAGACTGCAGAAGAAAAACCATATGATTCTCTCAATAGATGCAGAGAAAGCATTTGATAAAATACAACACCCTTTCATGGTGAAAACTCTAAGCAAACTGGGTCTGGAAGGAACATTCCTCAATCATTCCTCAATACAATCAAAGCAATATATGAAAAACCCGTGGCCAAAAACCTATTGAATGGGGAAAAGTTGGAAGCATTTCCACTGAGATCTGGTACCAGACAGGGATGCCCACTCTCACTACTGCTATTCAATATAGTTCTGGAAGTCTTAGCCAGAGCTATTAGGCAAGAAAAATAAATTAAAGGGATACAAATTGGGAAGGAAGAACTCAAACTACCCTCTTTGCAGATGATATGATTCTTTATTTAGGGGACCCAAAGAACTCTACTAAGAGACGACTGGAACTCATCAAAGAATTTGGCAAAGTAGCAGGATATAAAATCAATGCACAAAAATCAACAGCCTTTGTATACACAGGCAATGCCACGACTGAGGAAGAACTTCTAAGATCAATCCCATTCACAATAGCTACAAAAACAATCAAATACCTTGGAATAAACTTAACCAAGGACGTTAAAGATCTCTACGATGAAAACTACAAAACCTTAAAGATAGAATTAGAAGAGGATACCAAAAAATGGAGGAATCTTCCATGCTCATGGATTGGAAGAATCAATATCATCAAAATGTCTATTCTCCCAAAAGCAATTTATACATTCAATGCAATACCAATCAAGATACCGAAGACCTTCTTCTCAGATCTGGAAAAAAATGATGCTGAAATTCATATGGAGACACAGAAGACCTCGAATAACCAAAGCAATCTTGTACAACAAAAACAAAGCCGGAGGCATCACAATACCAGATTTCAGGACATACTACAGGGCAGTTGTTATCAAAACAACATGGTACTGGTACAGAAACAGATGGATAGACCAATGGAACAGAATAGAAACATCAGAAATGAACCCAAACATCTACAGCCAACTTATATTTGATCAAAGATCCAAAACTAATCCCTGGAATAAGGATAGCCTATTCAATAAATGGTGCTGGGAAAATTGGATTTCCACATGCAGAAGCTTGAAGAAAGATCCATACCTTTCACCTTACACAGAAATTCACTCAACATGGATTAAAGACAAATCTATGACCAGAAACCATCAAATTATTAGAGAGCATTGGAGAAACCCTGCAAGATGTAGGTACAGGCAAAGACTTCTTGGAGAAGACCCCAGGAGCACAGACAGTCAAAACCAAAATTAACATTTGGGATTGCCTCAAATTGAGAATTTTCTGTACTTCAAAAGAAACAGTCAGGAAAGTGAAGAGGCAACTGACAGAATGGGAAAAAATATTTGCAAACTATACTACAGATAAAGGGTTGATAACCAGAATCTACAAAGAAATCAAGAAAATCCACAACAACAGAACAAACAACCCACTTAAGAGATGGGCCAAGGACCTCAATAGACATTTTTCGAAAGAGGAAATCTAAATGACCAACAGACACATGAAAAAATGTTCAAGATCACTAGCAATCAGAGAAATGCAAATCAAAACCACAATGAGGTTTCACTTCACCACGGTGATAATGGCTCAAATTCAGAAATCTACCAACAGATACTGGAGAGGATGTGGGGAAAAAGGGACACTAACCCACTGTTGGTGGGAATGCAAACTGGTTAAGCCACTATGGAAGTCAGTCTGGAGATTCCTCAGAAACCTGAACATAACCTTACCATACAACCCAGCCATCCCACTCCTTGGAATTTACCCAAAGGAAATTAATTTGGCTAATAAAAAAGCCATCTGCACATTAATGTTTATTGCAGCTCAATTCACAATAGCTAAGACCTGGAACCAACCCAAATGCCCATCAACAGTAGACTGGATAAAGGAATTATGGGACATGTACTCCATAGAATACTATACAGCAGTAAGAAAAAATGAAACCCGGTCATTTGCAACAAGATGGAGGAATCTGGAAAACATCATGCTGAGTGAATTAAGCCAGTCCCAAAGAGACAAATTTCATTTGTTTTCCCTGATCGGCGACAACTGAGCACCAAAGGGGAAACCTGTGGAAGTGAAATGGACACTATAAGAAACTATGACCTGATCAGCTTTTGTCCTGACTCTAGATGTACAATGTAATACTTTATCCTTTTTAGTATTTGTTGTTGTTGTTGTTGCTGGTCTAGTACTAGTGGTTGAACTCTGTAATTAACACACAATTATTCTTAGGTGTTTAAATTTAACTGAAAAGTGATCTTTGTTAAATTTAAGAGTGGAAAAAGAGAGGGAGGAGATGTACAATTTGGGACATGCTCAATCAGACTTGCCCCAAATGGTGGAGTTAGAAATGTGCCAGTGGATGTATTCCAATACAATCCCATCAAGGTGGCATGTACCAATGCCATCTCACTAGTCCAAGTGATCAATTTCAGTTCACAATTGATGACTCTGATAGGTCGAAGAATCATAGGGGTCACACAAACAAGACAAGTATCTGCTAATACTAACTGATAGAAACAAAAAGGGAGAGAAAGATCCAACATGGGAAGTGGGATACACAGCACTCATAGAATGGCAGATGTTCTAAACAACACTCTGGCCTCAGAATCAGCCCTTAAGGCATTCATATCTGGCAGAAGAGCCCATGAGAGTATTGTAGGCATGGAAAGCCAAGATACCATGGAAAAGAAAAAAAACAGAAGACCTAAATGAAAGATCTCTGTGAGATCCCAGTGGAAAGAACGGGGCCATCAAAGAAGGAGGTACCTTTCTCTGAAGGGAGGAGAGAACTTCCACTTTGACTATGACCCTATCGGAATAAGACCAAAGTCAGCGAACTCTAAAGGCTTCCATAGCCCTGGAAACTCATGACTAGAGCCTAGGGAGATTACTGACGCCATGAACAGGAGTGTCAAATTGTTAAGTCAGCAACAGAAGTCACTGTGTACTTACATCCTATGTGGGATCTGTCTTTAATGTGTTGTCTAATGTGCAGTGATGCTATAACTAGTACTGAAACAGTATTTTTACACTTTGTGTTTCTTCATGGGTACAAACTGATGAGATCTTTACTAATTATATACTGAATTGATCTTCTGTATATAAAGATAATTGGAAATGAAAAAAAAACCTGGTGTTAAAGTGGAAATGGCATAGAAAATTAATTATTTTTTAAAAAAAAATAGTATGTAGTATCTCTGTCTTTAATGTGCTGTACACTCTTATTTAATGCTATAACTAGTAATCCAACAGTATTTTTTTTCACTTTGTGTTGCTATATGGAGGAAAACTGTTGAAATCGTTACCTAATATATACTAAACTGATCTTCTGTATATAAAGAGTATTGAAAATGAATCATGATGTGATTGGAAGGGAAGAGGGAGCGGGAAAGGGGAGGGTTGTGGGTGGGAGGGAAGTTTTGGGAGGGGGAAGCCATTGTAACCCATAAGCTGTACTTTGGAAATTTATATTCATTAAATAAAAGTTTAATAAAAAATAATAAAAATAAAAATATAATGTTACTTCTATTATGTCCTCTCATTTTTATTCCCTTTTATTTATAAAATTTTTGAGATAGCATGTTTTTAATTTACATTACATTCAAGAGCTTAATTCTCTATTAAATAAAGAGTTCTTCAACAAAGGGTAAGGAACATAGTTCTTCAGGAATATAGGCAAGGGTACATATAATAATGGAATGAAAATATTTCAATTACATTCATATGCAACTTTAGAACAATCACAGATCATTCTAACTGTATTGTTATTCATCTTTATCACTCATTTGAAAAGATATAAAGCAAAGTGAAAAAAACTCTACTTGTGGTAATACTGATAAATATGATTTTTTTCATTTTTTATTTTTGTTTTCTGATTGTTTTCTTTTTTAAGATATCATATATAAGAGAGAACATGTAGTATTTTTCTTTCTATGTCCATCATATTTCACTCAACAACTTGCCCTCTAGTTGCATCATTTTATATAAATTATAGAATTTCATTCTTTACAGAGCAGAGTAGTATCCCACTGTATGCATATAATACATACATTTTATTGATTCACTTGATGTCAGGGACTTTTCATTATATATCCTGGGTATTGCAAACAGTACTGTGTAGGGGACCAAACCCGAGGAACCGCAGCGCTAAGATGGCGCTGATTTCCTGCTTCCGGGTTCTTCTTCCCCGGCAAAGTTTCCCGCGCTACCCCTGAGCTGTCCTATCCTGACACAGCCTTGTAATCATATGATTCGTGACGTGTACTGCGTATATATGCCCCGACCACCGGATGTGCGAGTAGTTCCTGCCCGCCAGAGATCGAGGTCTGATCTCCCGCGCCCTGAGTAATAAAGAGCTCTTCTACGAGACGCCCGGTGTCGGTTTCTTGCTGGACGAGAGCGGCGCCGAGCAGCTGGTGGCCCGTACGGGGAAACGAAAGAGCTTGACTCTCGGCGTGGAAGGTAAGCGAGGTAAGTCTTACCGGCGTGGCCCCGTGAGCGAGGTAGGTCTCACGGGTAAGGGGTGGACGCACCCTATTTTCGAGGAAGTGTTTTCCCTCTTTGTTGAGGAAGTGTTTTCCCTCTTTTATTCATGATGGGCAATGCCCCGAGCCAGTCAAATTTGATTGCCCCGTTAAAGGCGCTACTGCGCAACAAGGGAATTAAAGTCTCTCGATCCACGATTGCTGAATTCCTCGGGAGCATTGACTTCTTTGCTCCGTGGTTCGCTCATACAGGCCAGATCACTCTTAGCTGTTGGGAGAAACTTGGACAGGACCTCCGGCGCACGGCCGAGGACCCTAAAGAACCTGATCTCAATCCCATGGTAATTCCCCTGTGGGACTTGGTTCGAGCATGCCTTCGGGAGGAGGGGTCGACTCGGACGAGCGACCCGGCGCTCGCAGCCGCTCGTGATACCTTTGAGGAAGTCCGTTCTCAGAAGTCCGAGAGCGCTCAGGACCTGATGGAGTTTAAGGAAATTGGGTGTCAGACTTCCCTGGCGGCCCCGGACTCTGAGTCCGGCGCCTCCTCCTCTGACGCGGAGGGGGAGGGCGACAGCCCGCATAAATCACCCCCCCCTTTATATTCGCGGTTGCGTCGAAGGTTGAGAGCCGCTGATGCCGCCCCCGCGGCTCCCCCTGGTGGCTACCCACTTGATTATCAGTCTGAAATCATAGCGCCCCCAGGCGGCAGCACTTTTGATGTTAGGCAGCCAACCCAAGCTCCACCCGCACCGCCGTGGCCGCCTGCCGCCCCGCTTGTCGCTACTGCCCCACCCGTAACAGGGAGGCAATTTCATCGGCAAGCCTGGAAACAACTAAAAGCTGACGCCCCCGGCTCAGCCCATGCTTACCCGGTCTTGGGCCTGGGCACCCGAGAGGTCAGATACGCACCGTTGGACATGGCGGTCCTAAAAAGCCTCAAGCAGGCAGTTTCTGACTACGGTGCCACCGCCCCATTTACTATCTCCCTGCTTGAGTCAGTCGGTCAAGAGGTCTTAACACCCAGTGACTGGACTCAGTTGGCTCGCGCCTGCTTAAGTCCCGGCACATTTCTTCTATGGCAGTCTATGAATGCCGAGTGTTGCCACGATCAGGCGGACGAAAACGCTGAGGACGGCAACCCCGCGTGGAACGCCGACATGCTATTAGGGCGAGGACCCCATCAGGCCGATCAAACACAATACCCAAGACAAGTGTACAGACAAATCTCCGAGTGCGCCCGACGGGCGTGGAGACAGGCGGCCACTTCGGGTGGATCCTCTAGCCACCTTACCAAGATTGTCCAAGGCCTGACCGAACCGTTTGCTGACTTTGTAGCTCGGATACTCGAGGCCGCGTCACGGATATTTCCGTCGGACGCAGACGTAAAACCATTGATCAAACAAATCATATATGAGCAGGCTAATAGTGAGTGTAAAGGCATCCTCCGGCAACATAGAAACAAATCTGTGGATTCTTGGCTGAAGTATTGTAGGGACGCCGGCGGCCCGCTTACTAACGCAGGCCTTGCCGCCATGTTGGCCACCTATAACTCCACACAAAAACAGGGAGGAGGTCAGAGCCAGGGGCGCCCGCGGCCCACGATCTCTTCTGGCCTTTGCTTCCAGTGCCACCAACCTGGTCACAGAAAGCGTGACTGCCCTGCGTTTGCATCTGGGCATTCCCCAGCGCACTCCACAAGTGCAGAGCTCTGCCGCAGGTGCCGCAAGGGCCCTCACAAAGCGGAAGACTGCCGTTCCGCCTTTGATGCCGATGGCAATCCCCTCACCGGTAACAGACAGGGGACAAAAAACGGCCAGAGGGGGCTCCCCGCTCCAGCGAGGGGCCCCCAGGTGAACGCCTACACCTCAGTGCCCCCCCCTCCGCTGTTGCCATACCCTCAACCCCCTCAGGCCGCGCCACCAGTGGCTCCGCAGGCCTGGACCTCTGTGCCGCCTCCCCACTCCTCCTAACACCGGAGATGGGAGTTCAGCTGGTAGAAAGTGATTACTCAGGCCCCTTGCCACCGAATTCGGTTGGGCTTTTGCTAGGCCGATCTTCTGTTGCCCTTCGGGGCCTGACGGTAATTCCCGGTGTGATAGACTCTGATTTTACCGGTAAGATAAAAATCATGGTACAAACATTTCAAGGAACCGTTTTAATTAATACTGGAGATTGCATAGCTCAACTTTTGTTGTTACCCAGTCTTCACTCCCTATTCCCTGCAAGAGGCCCCGCCCGCGGCACGAGTGGTTTCGGGTTCTCCGGAACCAATTTCACTGGCCTGCACATGCTTTTGAACGAACGCCCCATGCTTACACTGTGGATTAATGGTAAAAGTGTTAAAGGTCTCTTAGATACGGGGGCCGATAAGTCAATTATAGCTGAAAAGGACTGGCCCAAAACATGGCCCACTGACGTCGCTGAACAGACCCTACAGGGGCTTGGCTTCGCCAGCTTTCCAAAGAAAAGCGCGGCCCTTCTACCATGGCAGGACGACGAGGGTCACTCAGGACATTTTGCCCCTTTCGTTTTGCCCCTTCCGGTTTCACTTTGGGGACGGGACGTGTTAACGGAAATGGACGTTGCCCTAACCACCACTTCCCCCGCGGTGCGTTCCATGCTTCAAAAGATGGGGTATGTCCCGGGAAGAGGCCTCGGCATTCAGTTACAGGGCACGCCCTCTCCTGTCCAGCCCGAACATAAACACAATAGAAATGGTTTGGGTTTTTCTTAGGGGCCACTGCGCTGCCTCCTGCATCTATAAAGCCCCTATCAATATCCTGGTTGGTAGACACACCAGTTTGGATTCCGCAGTGGCCCCTGTCACAGGAAAAATTGGAGGCAGTCAAAAAGCTCGTTCACGAGCAGGCTCAGGCGGGACATCTGATCCCATCTACCTCCCCATGGAACACGCCTATTTTCGCAATTCGAAAAAGAACAGGAAAATGGAGACTTTTACACGATCTTAGAGCAGTCAATGCGCAAATGCAGCCCATGGGCCCGGTGCAGAGAGGCCTTCCGCTACTTTCTGCACTCCCAAAAAATTGGCCCGTGATTGTCATCGACCTCAAGGACTGCTTTTTTTCCATTCCTTTATGTAAAGAGGACACTCCCCGTTTTGCCTTTACTGTCCCTACTACTAACCAACAGGAACCAGATAAACGCTGGGAATGGGTGGTCCTACCTCAAGGAATGACAAACAGTCCTACCATGTGCCAAATCTATGTTGCTCGTGTGCTTGACCCAATTAGAGACCTGTTTCCTGACTGCAAGTGTCTCCATTACATGGACGACCTGTTATGCGCTGCTCCTACAAAGGACAGGCTTCGGGCCCTGTACGGCGGGTTGCAACGAGCGCTGCAAGACTCAGGATTGTCTATCTCCCCTGAAAAGGTGCAGGTGTCCTCCGTGGTCACATACCTTGGAACCACGGTCACACCCACCCACACCAAACCTGTAAAGTTGCATATTAAATATCCGAATGTTTCCACGCTCAACGATTTACAAAAACTTCTGGGGGATATCAATTGGATTAGGCCTTTCCTTCGCATCCCCAACGCCACCCTGCAGCCTCTTTTTGACGTCCTAAAGGGGGATCCTAGTCTCACTTCTCCACGAGAACTTACTTCTGAAGCAAAACAAGCATTGCTGGCCGTTAACGAAGCGCTCAGCGAGGCCGCACTTAAGCGGTGGGACCCGTCTGGAGACCTCACCCTGTGGGTCCTCTCCACGCCCAAACAGCCCACGGGCGTTCTCTGGCAAGACGGCCCCCTTCTTTGGATCCACCCCTCGGTGTCACCCACTAGATCCCTCGCCCATTATCCCTCCATGGTGGCGGACGTTGCGCTTATGGCAAACCAGAAGGCTATCCAGCATTTTGGTCGCGAGCCATCTACTATTGTTGTGCCATATTCTGCAGAGCAGGTGCGTGTTCTCACTGCTTGCACTGATTCTTGGTCAATCCTGGCCTGCTCAGTTTCCGCTACAATTACCAACAGAACCCCTCGCGACCCTCTGTTAACCTTCATACAGTCTCACCCCGTAATTTTCCCCAAAATTACATCCTCCAAACCGCTCCCCGAAGCCGTAGTGGTGTACACCGACGGTTCCAATACCGGAGTCGGTGCTTATGTTGCTACCGGAAGCAAGCCGAAAGCCTTTCAGTTTGCGACTGACTCTCCCCAAATAACTGAGCTCCTCATAGTTAATCAGGTACTTTTAGATTTCCCGGAGCCTGTAAACATTGTTTCCGATTCCCACTATGTGGTGAATGCGGTTTCCATATTAGAAACCGTGGGCAGTGTTAGTACATCATCCCCTGTGAGTAATGTTTTCCTCACCCTCCAGCAAGCCATTTGGAATCGGCCCGCTGCCTTTCACATTACCCACATAAGGGCCCATTCTTCCCTGCCGGGGCCTATGGCATTGGGCAATTCCATGGCAGATCTGGCCACACGCCCGGTGTGGATATTCCACTTAGCCTCCCCTGAACAACAAGCCACCTACTTTCATTCGGAATTTCATGTCAATGCCAAAACACTTGCCGCCAAATTTAACCTCCCCCGTGCAATCGCTCGTGATATTGTTCGTCGTTGCGCAGCTTGTCCTACCTTAACCGCTGTCCCATCTTTAGGAGTTAACCCCCGAGGACTCCTGCCAGGACATGTGTGGCAAATGGACGTCACTCATATTCCAGAGTTTGGAAAAATAAAATATGTCCACGTGTCTGTCGACACGTGCTCCCAAATTATTTATGCCTCTCTGGAGACCGGCGAGCGTGTCTCCCATGTCATCGGCCATTGTCTTGCGGCTTGGGCGGCATGGGGCAAACCCAAAATTATAAAGACCGACAACGGACCTGCCTATACTTCCACTTCATTCCAACAATTTTGCTCACGCATGCAAGTCCAACATAAGACCGGAATCCCCTACAACCCCCAAGGTCAGGGTATTATCGAAAGAGCGCACAGAACGCTCAAGGCTTTCCTTTCTAAGCAGAAGGAGGGAATTGCAGCGGGCAAGACACCCCGCATGCGCCTCTCCCTCGCATTATTTACCTTAAATTTTTTAAATTTGACGGATCAGTCTATGCCCCCCGCTGAAAGACACATGATAAAGGAACCCCCTGCACGAGGATTTGTCCGCTGGAAAGATATCCTTACGGGATTATGGCACGGCCCGGACCCAGTACTATGCTGGAACCGAGGCGCAGTTTGTGTTTTCCCACAGGAGACGGGAAGAGAACCCCTTTGGGTCCCGGAGCGATTGGTGAGGAAAGCGGATCCACCGACAGAAGAACCAACACCCTCGCCACAAGACCGACCGCCGGAGGAGCCACCCTCGTCATCAACGGGTGATACCTCCCCCGAGGCTAATAAACCTCAACCCACCTCCTGAGGATGTTGGGCCGTAAACCGGCCGTCGCCCTTCTCTTTCTGGGTCTTATCCTCCTCCCTAGCTCTCATGCAGGCTTAGATGCCCCTGCCCACCGACAACAGGCCTACTTGCAGTACCGCAATAATCCCTGTAGCTGCCCAGTCTCTGCAGACAGCCTACGAGGCATACACCCCTTGAGCTCGACTGACTGTGGGGACAAAACCGTTTATAAGGTATCCTGGGGTTGCGTGGCCATTCCCAAGCCTCGCCCCCATCCCTCGAGTGGTCCCCCACCGCCATGCCCATGCTCCTCCTCCTTTCTCGCGTCCGTACGTAGTTCTTGTTACAAGTCATTCTCTACATGCACCTATCAAAACCGCACTTATTTTACTGCGTCGCTGTTGCCTTCACCGGCATTGCGGCCTGTCTTTCTCGATTCGGGACCTTTTGTTCAGGCCCCTTGCCCCGCCCACTCCAGCCCTTCTGTCGTCTGTTGGGGAGTGGGGGCACCCATATATGTCTCTGATGGTGGAGGTCCTCAGGACCAAGCTCGCCAGAATGACCTATGACCGTGCCCCCACCGAAGACTAGCCCGCCCCTCCTGACGCATTGTACTCCCGCCTTCCTCGTATTGTTTGGTCCCTAGTCTTCTCCCCAATTGGGCATAACCCCGTCCTCCGACCGGGAGTAAAAGACCGAGGCATGCGAGATCAAGGATACCGCAGCGAGCGTTCACCCGGAGGTTCCGGGGGCCTCGGGAGAGTATATGCATGTGCATACGGGGGTGGTCCCAACCCGTCCCAGAAAAAGGGAAACTAAGGGCAAAAGTGAGGCCAAGGGTTGCGGCCGAACCTTTGGTGTATCACAATATGCCCACCGGCACACTGGGCATGCACCTCTGCTCTCTGTCCGGTCGCTGATATCCCGGCCGCCACGGCCGTCGGAGGCTGATTTGCGGAAAATAAAAAGGAGGGAGATGTAGGGGACCAAACCCGAGGAACCGCAGCGCTAAGATGGCGCTGATTTCCTGCTTCCGGGTTCTTCTTCCCCGGCAAAGTTTCCCGCGCTACCCCTGAGCTGTCCTATCCTGACACAGCCTTGTAATCATATGATTCGTGACGTGTACTGCGTATATATGCCCCGACCACCGGATGTGCGAGTAGTTCCTGCCCGCCAGAGATCGAGGTCTGATCTCCCGCGCCCTGAGTAATAAAGAGCTCTTCTACGAGACGCCCGGTGTCGGTTTCTTGCTGGACGAGAGCGGCGCCGAGCAGTACTGGTATAAGATTGGTTGTGAAGATAACTCTTAGATACAATGTGGTCATGTCTTTTGGGCAGATACCTAGTAGTTGGATTCCTGGATCATATAGCAAGTCTATTTTTAATAATTTTACATGTATACATACTATTTTCCACAGTGACTGAACTAATTCAAAATCCCTTCAACAAGGTATAAGTATCCCCTTTGTCCAACATTTGTTACTCTGCCTATTCCATAATATCCATTCTGACATGGTTGAATTGCTATCTCATTGTCATTTTGATTTTAATTTTCCTCATGGCTAGTGGTGAGTATTTCTCCATATATTTTCTGGTCTTCTCTATTTCTTCTTTTGAGAATTGTCTATCACATTCCTTTGATCTTTTCAAAACTGAATTGGTGATTTTTATGTTGTATAGGTCACATAAAGATGAGGTGACAAAACTGGCAAATTGAACAACACAGAGACCTTTTTGTGTCACAACATTTGACCATTTTTATGTGCATAATATAAAGTTAAATCCAATGTCGAAAGTGTTAAAAGTAGAATTAGACTTCATTCTCATCTTGTTTAGTATGAAATGATACACTAGGGGATAGGATTCCATTAATATGAGTAACTAATGAAAGCATTGGAGCAAATGATGACACAACTATAATTGTAACCACACTGGGAGTGGGATCAATGCAATATTTAAGGAGGTTAAAACTCAATGTTTTCCAAACACAGTAAAAATAGCAATCCAATTATTCTAAGAATGCAATGCTACAAATCACAAGCTGCAAAGTGAAAAGGTAATATTTCCTCAAGAAATGTCTCCCTTTTTCCAAATCTTTGGAGTTTTCTGTTTCCTTATTTAAGATTTATTTATTTGAAAGCCAGAGAGACAGAGAGAGTGGAAGACAGGAGAGAAAAATTCTTCCAACAGCTGTTCCAATCCCCAAATAATCAGAAGAGGCAAGACTGGTAGGCTGAATCCAGGAGCTGGGAAATCCATGTTGGTCAACCACATAGATGGCAAGAGTCCAGTCATTTGGGATAACTCCCACTGCTTTCTTTGGTGCATCTAGAGGAAACTGGATTAGAAGTAGAGCTTTCAGGTTTCAAATTGGCATTCTGATATGGAATGCCAACAACACAAGCAGCACCTTCACCCATCGTGCCACAGCACTATCCCAAGATGGTTCTCGCCAAACATAGACTGTCTCATTGGAAATGAATCTTTTCATTTACATCAGCACTTTAGGCAACACTGACAGTATACTCTGACAATGTGATTTATGGTGACAAGTCCTCTGTCATGTGGTATCTGCTCAATCTCTGAGTAAACTGGAAAATAAAGGCAGCAATTTATGGATGCTTACCTGTGTCTAAGTGGCAAAATGTCAAAAAAGATGCTAAACACAGATTCAAATGAGGTCACTGACTATCAATGTCCTATATGTATTGCTATAAATTGTGATTGGGAGAACTAGATAACAAAAAGAAGTGTTCACTAAGGGCAAACAACTAAAATTTCAAGCTGGATGGATCAGTCTTTGCCCTATGCAACTCATTATTTGACTCATTTCAGAGGATTCATTTTGGGAATAAATTGGAACATGAGTTTGACGTCTTTTCTGAATTATTTAATATATTTGTGATATCCTTGTAATTGAAATTTATGTCAAGAATTTGAGCATATACTTGATATCTGAATAATCAAAACTTTGTGGATACCCAAATAACACAGCAAAAGAAAATAAGAAAGCCTTTCAAAAAATCTCAATCAAAAACATATAAAAATCTCGGTAAATATATACACTGTGAATGGCAAATAGATTACAAATATCTTTCTCTCATATTTTCAGACTTTAAATTCATTTACCATTTGAAGAAAGATACTAAAAATGAGTTGAGGATAAGAATAAAATATGTTACCAGAATAGTAGAGAAATTGAAACAATAACCAATTATAATACTATATCTTTACCCCCTGATGAAGAGATATAATAATTTTCAAAGGTAGACCAGAAATCAAAGCTGACCACAGAGAAGCATAAACAATTATTATAATATTACAATTGGCCAACAAAAGAGCCTACAAAACATTCTAAAATAGGGACTGAGCTAAATTGCATAGGCAGCTTTCCTATGCATAGTAAAAAAGACTGACAACTATATCAAACTATACATGTAGAAAAGTGAGATTAACTGCAAAATATATATTTTTTCTATAACAGACTAACTCAAGAGGCTTCCATAGCCTTTGCAGCTCATAACAAGCATCTTGGGTGATTACTGATGTCATAAATAAGAGTGTCAATTTTTAAATCAACAATGGGAGTCACTGTGCACCTACTCCCCATGTAGGATCTCTGTCTTTAATGTGTTGTACTATGCAAATTAATGGTAAAACTACTACTCAAACAGTACTTTACACTTTGTGTTTCTGTGTGGGTGCAAACTGTTGAAATCTTTACTTAGTATATACTAAATTGATCTTCTGTATATGAAGATAATTGAAAATGAATCTTGATGAAGAATGGGATGGGAGAGGGAGTGGGAGATGGGATGGTTGTGGGTGGGAGGGAGGTTATGGGGGAAAAGCTGCTATAATTCAAAAGTTGCACTTTGGAAATTTATATTTATTAAATAAAAGTAGAAAAACACAGTGAGAGGTAATATCTCTACACAAGGAACATTGTTTTCCCTACCTTATCTCAATTTGATTTGATTAAAATAAATTATTATCTTTTTAAAAAAAGTATCATAGCAATGGCAAGACATTTGAAAATCTGAACTCCTAAAACAAAAGAAAATTCTGAAATTTGAACAATAACTATAGCATGAATATTTGGGGATTGTTGAGCAATCAAATTAAGGGGTAGAAAGTGGATTGAAATAATTTGTGGAAGAGAACCTCAGCCACTTCGGATATTTTACAATAAGACACTCTCCTACTAACATTCTGATCACAGATGTAAAATATGTAAATTTAATCAACTGGAATGTTATAGAGAAGACATCAGGATATAGATGAAAAGAAAAGAGGAAATGACAAAAATCAGTACTGCCAGAGAGAAAGCCAAATAACTTAGGTATCTGAGTTGCAGTAGAAAATTCACCAAAATTATTGGAGGACTACTACAAAACACATGTATGCATGAAACCTTATAACAAATAATAGAAAAAGTATCAATGGAATCTACAATATATAGCCAGTTACTTATCACTACAAACAATGCAGAGTCAGGAATTTAAATCCCATCAATTAGCATCCTTGAAAACCAAATCACTCTGAGGATTATAACAGTATTCACAATTTGTTCAACACATGGTTTGCAATACTTTGAACTATTATACACAAAACAAAACAGCTAAATTTGCCTCATAAATAACTACACAGTTAATTCAACTAAGAAAGTTATTGCACATAAAAGACAAGATCTAAACAATCTCCAACTCTTCTAGTAGTTAAAAATAATATACAAGTGGAATTTTTTTTTGACTGGCAGAGTGGACAGTGAGATAGAGAGACAGAGAGAAAGGTCTTCCTTTTTGCCGTGGTTCACCCTCCAATGGCAACCGCGGCCGGCATGCTGCGGCTGGTGCACTGCGCTGATCCGAAGGCAGGAGCCAGGTGCTTCTCCTGGTCTCCCATGTGGGTGCAGGGCCCAAGGATTTGGGCTATCCTCCACTACACTCCTGGGCCATAGCAGAGAGCTGGCCTGGAAGAGGGGCAACAGGGACAGAATCCGGCACCCCGACCAGGATTAGAACCCGGTGTGTCAGCGACGCAAGGTGGAGGATTAGCCTGTTGAGCCATGGTGCCGGCCAAGAAAGGCGAAAAAACAATGACCTAAATGAAAGATCTCTGCAAGTGAGATCCCAGTGGAAAGAACAGGGCCATCAAAGGTGGAGGTACCTTTCTCTGAAGGGACGAGAGAACTTCCACTTTGACTGTGACCCTATTGAAATAAGATCAAAGTTGGCGAACCCTAAAGGCTTCCATAGCCTTGGCAACTCATGACTAGAGGCTAGGGAGATTACTGACACCATAAACAAGAGTGCCAAATTGTTAAATCAACATCAAGAGTCACTGTGTACTTATGTCTCATGTGGGATCTGTCCTTAATGTGTTGTCCAATGTGAAGTGATGCTATAACTAGTACTAAAACAGTATTTTTACACTTTGTGTTTCTGTGTGGGTGCAAACTGATGAAATCTTTATTTAGTATATATTGAATCTATCTTCTGTATATAAAGATAATTGAAAATGAAAAAAAAAAACCCTGGTGTTAAATTGGAAATTGCATAGGAAATTGATCATTTTTTAAAAAAATATCATGTAGGATCTCTGTCTTTAATGTGCTGTACACTGTTATTTAATGCTATAACTAGTACTCCAACAGTATTTTTTCACTTTCTGTTGCTATGTGGGGGCAAACTGTTGAAATCTTTACCTAATATATACTAAACTGATCTTCTGTATTTAAAGAGAATTGAAAATGAATCTTAGCTCCAGTCAGGCCCAGGCTACACCCAGCCATTGCAAACATTTGCAAATTATACCACTTGTTGGAGGTTCATTTTATCTGTATCCCAATGAACAAATAAAATAATAGCTTAATGGTCACTAATAATATTGCATGAGTGAAAACTAAAGTAATAAATGAGAAACAGAGGAAGAAATCTGATGAAACAAACAGAAAATAAGTCACCAGGTGGCATAAATAATTTCACCTATATTAATAGTTTGTTTCTAAGTAAACTGACTAAAAATAAAGGCTGCAGTTCTAAAATTTGATCACAAAACAAGAGATTTCAGTGTGCTATCTGAAAGTGCACATTTAAAAACTAAGACAAAAAACAGACTTAAAGTGAAAGGATGTAAAAAGATACCTACAAAGAGTTGGGTGTACTGCTTAAATTATACATCAGAATGGTATAATCAGTGTTGATGAACCTAAAAAACGGTCTCAAAAGACAAAAAGCAAAGTACACAGAATTAAACAAGGCACTTAAAAGAAATTACAAATAGTGTTAGACTATTTACACTCATGTTATAGTAATTGATGAAACAAATTGATAAAAATCAGTCAATTATTAGCATAAATTACAGCATAATAATGTAAGTAATATGTGTACATCACTATAGAACCAAGATATAACACCTGCTGATCCATATTCCAAGACTAAAATCAGGAGGCTGGAAATTTTGCTTAGCAGGTAAATCAATTGCCTGCATCACCAGCATTCCCTATAGGCACTGGTGTATGCTTTGGGTGTTCCACATTGATCCATCTCCCTGTAATGGCCTGAGAATCGCAAAACAAGATGGACCAAGGGCTTGAGACACTGATAACCACATGGACAAATGGAAAAGAAAAAAAAAAAAAAAACTTCTGGCTACTGGCTTCCATTTGGCAAAACCCTGGCCATTAAAGCCATCTGGGAAGTAAATTGGTGGTTGGAATAATTCTCTCTCTATCCCTCCCCTTCTGAAACTCTTTCAAAAAATAAAAAAATCTATAGAAAAAGAATAATGTTTCAAGAGATAACATAAAAACTACAATATTTTTAAAGAGATTAAAATCATAACATAGTCTATGACCACATGGAATTAAGTACAGATTTTTTAAATTAAAAAAAAAAGAGCTTTTAGCTGGTGTTGTGTCTCACTAGGCTAATCCTCCACCTGCGGCGCCAGCACCCTGGGTTCTAGTCCCAGTCGGGGCACCGGATTCTGTCCTGGTTGCTCCTCTACCAGTTCAGCTCTCTGCTGTGGCCCGGGAGTGCAGTGGAGATGGCCCAAGTGCTTGGGCCCTGTACTCACATGGGAGACCAGGAGAAGCACCTGGCTCCTGGCTTCAGATTAGTGTGGTACACCGGCCACAGCACGCTGGTTGCAGTGGCCATTGGAGAGTGAATCAACAGAAAAGGAAGACCTTTCTTTCTGTCCCTCTCTCTCACTGTCCACTCCGCCTGTCAAAAAATAAATAAATAAATAAATAAATAAATAAATAAAATTTTAAAAAGCGCTTTCAATATTTAAAAATGAGATAACCATTCTCCTAAACAATCTGTGAGAGAAAAAATTATCAAGAGAAATTAAACCCGGTTGCCCCTCTTCCAGGCCAGCTCTCTGCTGTGGCCAGGGAGTGCAGTGGAGGATGGCCCAAGTGCTTGGGCTCTGCACCCCATGGGAGACCAGGATAAGCACCTGGCTCCTGACATCGGAACAGTGCGGCGGCCATTGGAGGGTGAACCAATGGCAAAAGGAAGACCTTTCTCTCTGTCTCTCTCTCACTGTCCACTCTGCCTGTCAAAAAATAAAAAAAAAGAGAAATTAAAAATATATTTGACACATTTTACCATAACGATGGCATTTTAGACAGAGTTGTGGTCATCCAAACTTCTCTCCTGTTCCTTTGAGGTAGAATCTAAGGGCAAGTTCAGTATAGTATGGTCTTAGGAACTTATCCATGAACATTTAGCACTTTTAGGGATATTTAAAAATCATTATACTCAAAGGATACTCAGTTACCAGACATCTTAAGTTTAATTTCTGTATCAGTTTCTAAATAACAATTTATATTTTATCTTATAAAGATAGATTGTGAATTTAAGATACCATGCATAACAGAAGATAGTGTTAAGAGTAACTATGAAATTAAAACATTTTGGATATCAAAAGACTCACAAAAACAGAAAAAAAGGGAATCAATCATGATGAAAAAGATTTATATTGCATAGAGAGTATTATTGGCAATATATAAGAAAATCCTACAAATAAAAAGCAATAAACCATATTCCAAAATGGAGAAATAAATAGACATTCTTACAAAGAAAATTTACAAATGATCTAATTACCACACAAGATTGTCAACATTACTTATCATTAGGCGAATGCAAGTAGCAATCATAGTGAAATACCACTTTTTTTGTATCCAATGTCCACTATAAAACAAGTGCCCACAATATTAGATAAATGAAATCCTCATACATTACTGGTGTAAATGTAAAATGATGCAGATAATACGGCTGACAGTACTGAAGACCAGCTGATGCCGTTCACTTTCTCACTCAAAGTTCAGAGGCAGGGCAGGACATCAGAAAGGAGATAGAGAGTGTGGACATGTTTCAATGGCCTCCATCTTCTTTTAAAACTGTTCGTATCCAAGCAATTCTGAGGACCTAACAGGGTTACCCCATTTAATCTTCACTCATCTAGCAAAGGCTCTAACTCTGAACACTATTGTAAGATTAAATTTCCAACTTCTTCATGTTTCAAGTTGGATTTATTCACAATAAATGATATTCAAACCATTTCAGCATACAGTGAAGTATAATATGGTACAATGTAATACAATATGGACTAACCATAAATGCATACTGGTACATGAAATAAGCCATTACAAAATGATAATTACTTTGTGATTCAACTTCTATGAGGTTATAAGCGGAGACAATTGATATATAAAGTAGAGAATTGACTGTCCTGGTCTGTGGTGGAGAGAGATGGAGATTTAGTTTTTGAGGCACACAAAGTTTTGCCTGGGGAGATTAAAAAAATTAGATGGATGGTGTTTATTATTACTGAAGAATGTGTATAGTCTTACTGACATAGACATTCACACTTTAAAATGTCAAATGGTAGTTATACTTTTATCATATAATACTTGATTTTAAAAAACTATTAACCAGAGTCCTCATCCATAATCTTGCAATTATAGATGCATACATCTATTTTAATACTAATATAGATGTAAATTTAGATGTAACCAATGAAATATGATGATACAACATTTGAAAGTGCTTGAAAACATGACAAGCCATTTTATTGGGACAGGGTAGAAATATGCAATTTTATATTATTTCAAAATACAGAAAGAATCATATATATGTGTGTGTATGCAAAATATACAAGGCATATCTAAAAATATCCTTATTAATTTATTTTAAACACACACACACACAGAGAGAGAGAGAGAGAGAGAGAGAGAGAGAGACAGAGACATAGAAATCCCATCATCTTCTTTATTCCCCAAATGTCTACAAACAACCAAGGCTGTGCCAGGCTTGGTATCTTACATTGATGACAGAGACTCAAGCATTGAATTATCACCTGCAGTCTCCTAGTATCTGTATTAGCAGGAAGCTAGAATTAGAAGCAGATTCATGACATAAACACACACACTCTATATGGAATTCAGGAGATGACAGAGGTATATTTGCTAAAATTTTATTGATTTGTTTTCATTTTGATTCAAATGGAGAGAGAAAGAAGGGGAGAGGGAATATTTCATTTTCTAATTCATTCCCCCAAAAATCACTTCATCCAAAAATATACCAGGGTACCACAATTTAATTTGGTCAACCATTTGGGAGGTAGGGATTCAAATATTTTAGGTATCTACTGCCTCCCAGGACACACTCCACAGGAAATGGAGAAAAAGTAGAGTAGTGAGACTCTAAATGTGGGTATTTGGAATGGCAACTTAAGCTAATGACAAAGACTCACCATCTTAGTAACCAGGGAAGTGTTCATGATCTATGTCTCCTTTATTTATGTACTTGATTTTGAGTCTGGTTCACTCACATGTCCTAGCTACTGACTGCTTTCCCCTACTGACTCCTAAGCCTGTCACCCCCTCTGAGGAGAGATAAAAGCTCAGCACTGAGCTAATACATTCTTCAAGATGTTTGCCAAAATTAATAATTCTCAATTTTTAAACTGAAAGCAGTAGTTATTATTTATATTCTATTTTACAAATATCAAGAGGATAGATTTAATATAGTTCTCAGACAATTCTAAGACTACAACATATATATGTTTACTTCCATTTTTACAGAGTGTATTCAGATATAAAATATTTTAAAACAAAAAAGCAAAAGTACCAGGATTGAAAACAGATAACTTTGAAAATGAGAACGTGGGAGGAGTTTAGAAAAAAAATCTCATTTTGATGATTTGGCCAAGGCTAGCTCATAGTAATATCTTATACAAGTAAATGGATAAATAAATAATGTGGCTTTCATTTTAGATGTGTTCAGCATAAATTCAAATTGGATAGATACAAACAAGTACTAAACAAGGAATAGAAACTATGTTCTGAAACCTGTGGGAAAGGCTAGTCTGGGAAGGAAGCAGGAATGTCATAACTGAGAGGGTCATATCTGCAAAGAACTACAGTATGTTGTGAATGAGAGAGTGTATGGAATATTTGGATGGGTAATACTGAGAAGAAAGTAGAATTATACAAGAAAATGACAATAAACCATCCCTGGTGTCATGATAGAAATAGAAAATAATATTCAGGTGAAGTTCACATACAGTAGTTGAGAAAAAATGGAAGGCAGGCATTCAGGTTTATGATAAAAGTTTAAATCCTCTAATTCTACTTCAGATTACTTAGTTTGACTCTCAGCATTCATTTCTGATTCCAGGTTCTTGTTAATACAGATGTTGTGAGGCATTAGTGGTGACTCAATTAATTTTGCTTTTGCACCCATGTTGGAATCCAAGTCTATATTTCTGTCTTGGCTTCTGCCTAGTTCCTGCTTGAGTATTTTGGGTATTTATAAGGAGTGAATCAATTTATAAATGTTTTTTTTTCTTTAGTGGGGTTTATTTTATTTTATTTATTTGGAAGACAGTGTTGAGGTTGAGAGAGAGAGAGAGATTTTCTAGCTACTGGTTCAACCTCAAATGGTTGCAAAGTTCAGGGCTTGGCCAGACTGAAGTCTGGAGCCAGGAGCTTCATCCAGGCTTCCCAAGTAGGTGTCAGGGTCCCAAACATTTTGCCATCTTCTACTTCCCAAGGTGCATTAGCAGGGAACTGGATTGGATTGAAGCAGAAAGAACTTGAACCAGCCTAAATATGGAGTGTCCACATTGTAGGCAGTGGTATAACCCATTATACCACAGTGCTGTCCCCACTATTGTCTTTCTTAACTTACTTCACTCTCTTTGTGTCTTTCTACCTGCCAAATACATAATTTACTTTATTGCCTAAAAAATTCAAGTACAGGGGCTGGTGCCATGGCTCACTTGGTTAATGCTCCACCTGCGGCGCCATCATCCCGTATGGGCACCAGGTTCTATTCCCAGTTGTTCCTCTTCAAGTCCAGTTCTCTGCTGGCCCAGGAGGGCAGTGGAGGATGGTTCAAGTACTTGGGCCCCTGCACGCACCTGGGAAACCAGGAGGAAGCTGATAATGTGATCCTGGCTTTGTTTGGCACAGTGCTGGCCATGGTGGCCATATTGGGAGTGAACCAATGGAAGGAAGACCTTTCTCTCTGTCTCTCTCACTGTCTAACTCTATTTTTCAAATAAATAAAAGCAAAACAAAACAAAACAAAATTTCAACTTCAGAAAAATTATAAAATAATCTTTGGCTTTGACTACATCTTATAATATTGATGAGTAATTTAATCAAAATTACCTTCAGTAGCATAAAGTAATAATTTAAGTATGGAATAATTTGCCTTAAGATATTAGTTTGGAAAGACTGCAACACAACATGAATCTATAGACAGGCCAGGAGAAATGTATGGAGAGCTCTTTTAGGACCTGCCATGGGAGCTGGCATTGAGAAATAACAGGTTACACTACCACCTGCAAGGCTGGCATCTCATATGGATGGTGCTTTCCAGTCCTAGCAATTCCACTTCAAAGCCAAGCTCTGATAATGTGCCAGGGTAAGCATTGGGAGATGGGCCACATCTTTGGGTGGGAGACCCAAATGAATCTCTTGCCTCCTGGCTTTCACCTTGCTCAACCATGGCCTTCATGACTCTTGGGGAGTGAACCAGCGGATGGAATATTCTGAGATTCATTCTCTCTCCCCTTCTTTTATTCTTGTAACTCTGTCTTGAAAATAAAGAAATAAACCCTTAAAAAACCAGAAGCTTCTACAGATTATGTTCCCTATGCATTCTTGTTCTTGCCCATGAATCCCATTCAGCCTCCAAGACACTATTATGAACCCCACTATTCAAGCATCTCACCCACAAAAAACATCATATTCAGTAATTTGTTTTCTGAACATTAGGTAAATTTTCCTAGTTTTTTTTAAATTTTTTAAAGATTTATTTATTTAAAATCAGAGTTACACAGAGAGAGGAGAGGCAGAGAGACAGAGAGAGAGAGAGGGAGAAGGATTTGCCATCCGATGGTTCACTCCCCAATTGGCCGCAACAGCCAGAGCTGCGCTGATCAGAAGCCAGTAGCCAGGAGCTTCTGGATCTTCCATGTGGGTGCAGGAGACAATGAGCTTGGGCCATCCTCTACTGCTTTCCCAGGCCAAAGGAGAGAGCTGGATCAGAAGTGGAGCAGCTAGATTTCAAACTGGCACCCATATGGGACGCAGGTGCTTCAGGCCAGGGCCTTAACCCACTGGCGCCAGCCCCAACTTTTTCCTAGTTCAGTGTTTATTTCTGTGTTAGTACTAAACCACCTCTACTATATCATTGATAAGACCAATAAATACAAATTAACGCGTCATATTCTACAATAATTTAGGATATTCTATGTTCCAATTTGAATAATGTGATAAACATGTCACTGTTATAGTATCATCATATACTGTAAACAAATTTGATATCAGGTTTGATATCTCTAATGCTTTATAATCATGACAATTTTATGTTATCAAATATTTATTTCACCATTTTTATAAAATATACTCATAAAGCTGCTATATTACAATATAATACAAACAGAAATAAACAACTTACTGGTGATGTGTTCATTTTCTTTGGCCTTGGAAACATGCAATGGGCGTTAGGACTGTACCTGGATGAGAAGAAAAATGGAAATGTGAGAGAACTGATGTGATTTGCTCCTAGACTCAGAGCAATGTCATGATAGAAGTGAATATAAAATACCAAATTCATTAGCTGTAGAAAAAAAAACCAGTCAGCTTCCCTCAGTAGTAATACTGCCTTATACATGACAAGGGCCAAGGAAGACCTCCTGGAAAGAACACCAACAATTTTACTGATTGGCAGTGATTAGGAACAAGTAATCCTTATTTTAAAAGAAACATGTACTTGACACTTATTTTGTTTAAAATGTACTGTCAAGAAGTAATTTAATTTTAAGAATGCTTGTTGAATCAAGTTGCAAAATACCATAGAAAGAAACAAATGCTGTCCCTAAAATCTACCCTATAGAAAAACACTTGGGTAATGTTAACTATTGTTCTATTACTACAAATATACTGCATTGCACTTCATATTATTAGTTTCTCTAGAACATATTTTGATGTTATACACTGAAAATTCTTTTTTTTAATTAAACTTTTATTTAATGAATATAAATTTCCAAAGTACAGCTTATGGGTTACAATGGCTTCCCCCTCCCAAAACTTCCCTCCCACCCACAACCCTCCCCTTTCCCGCTCCCTCTCCCCTTCCAATCACATCATGATTCATTTTCAATTCTCTTTATATACAGAAGATCAGTTTAGTATATATTAGGTAACAATTTCAACAGTTTGCCCCCATATAGCAACACAAAGTGAAAAAAAATACTGTTGGAGTACTAGTTATAGCATTAAATAACAGTGTACAGCACATTAAAGACAGAGATCCTACATAATATTTTTTAAATTAATTAATTTTCTATGCCATTTCCAATTTAACACCAGGGTTTTTTTTTCTTTCCAATTATCTTTATATACAGAAGATCGATTCGGTATATAATTAGTAAAGATCTCATCAGTTTGTACCCACGCAGAAACACAAAGTGCAAAAATACTGTTTCAGTACTAGTTATAGCATCACTGCACATTAGACAACACATTAAGGACAGATCTCACATGGGATGTAAGTACACAGGGACTTCTGTTGCTGACTTAACAATTTGACACTCCTGTTCATGGCCTCAGTAATCTCCCTAGGCTCTAGTCATGAGTTGCCAGGGCTATGGAAGCATTTAGAGTTCGCTGACTTTGATCTTATTCTGATAGGGTCATAGTCAAAGTGGAAGTTCTCTGCTCCCTTCAGAGAAGGGTACCTCCTTCTTTGATGGCCCTGTTCTTTCCACTGGGCTCTCACTCACAGAGATCTTTCATTTAGGTCTTCTTCTTTTTTTCTTTTCCATGGTATCTTGGCTTTCCATGCCTACAATACTCTCATGGGCTCTTCTGCCAGATATGAATGCCTTAAGGGCTGATTCTGAGGCCAGAGTGTTGATTAGGACGTCTGCCATTCTATGAGTCTGCTGTGTATCCCACTTCCCATGTTGGATCTTTCTCTCCCTTTTTGATTCTATCAGTTAGTATTAGCAGACACTTGTCTTGTTTGTGTGATCCCTTTGATTCTTAGAGCTATCGGAGCCATCGAATGTGAGCTGAAATTGATCACTTGGACTAGTGAGATGGCATTGGTACATGCCACCTTGATGGGATATACACTGAAAATTCTATAGAATATATTCTTCTTGCAACCAGGGTATTTTTTCCACAGCTGTGTAGAAAATGAATATAATACACATTTATTATACTATATTTTATAGTAATTATTGCAAAAGACACCTCCCAGTTTCCAAATATTCACATAGTTCTTTTCTAAAATGCTCCTTGGCATTCAGTGAATATAACACCAATATGTTTTGAAAATTTATATTATGAAGAAGCCTGAGAACTTCCTGTGGAGATACAGGACCCAGGCAAAATTTCATAGCAAACCATCCGACTTGGGAATGTTAAATGTTGTGATGCAGGTTAGTCTGCTGCTTGGGACATACTATATCTAATACCAACATGCCCAGTTGCACAATTTGTATTCCACATATTCAAGGAAGCATCCTGCTTAGGTGTGAGTGAGGCAATGGGTGGTGCATAAGCACTTGGGTTCCCACCACTCACACAGTAATAAAGGATGGAGTCCTGTACCTGAAAATATATATGTTAACTTCTGATTTAACTTGGCATGGAATTTAATTCTCTACTCATCAGGTATATTAACATTTGATGTTGAACAAACCAACAGATATGTGTAAGCTCTCCCGTTAGAAAACAATAGGGATCAGGGCAATATTGCAGAGTAAGGAGGGGGCTTGATGCTCTGTTCTTGGAGAAGATAGTTTTTAAAAGTGGAAAGAGTGAATATTCAGGCAAGAGTTTGGGGAAAAGAGCAGAGGAAGCCCTACACAAATTGGAGGAACAAAGTGGACCTATGTGGAGGGATTCACAACTCAGGACCCCAGAAGCCAAGAGACTCTGCATAAGAGAGGAGAGTATGATGAGACAAGACTTCAGAAGCCAAATCCATGGGTGAAAAAGCTACAGGAAGAACATAGAGAGAATCTGACTTGGAGCCAATTGGGGAATAGTGTACCTGCCAAAGTAGAGGAGAAAAAACAAAGAGGGGGCACATTTTCTCTGTCCATATCACCCTGCAACTGCATCAGGTAAGAAACTGATATAGAACAGATGCCATTTTGACACATACCACAGCTGTGCTAGCTTGTGACAGCATCTTGAAAGCAGCCAAGCAGAGAATCCTGAATCTGGTGGGAAGATCAGGAAGGGGAGCGTGGTGCTTGAGACTGTGTGAGGCTTGTGTGCCAGGGCTCTGTGAAGACTGAGGCTGTGTGGGAGGACTCAGGGTGTCACTGGGGACTTCGGGCAGTCGTCATGGGAAGCTCCACACAATCAGGGTTCCCTGGCTACCAGTTGAGGGTCATTGCTGGGGAATCAGAGCTTACACTGAGAACTGCACAGATCCTTTGTGTGGTCCTTGTAGCAGTGTCAACAAATAACATACCCACTGGGGCTAGCACCAAGGAACTGGTCTCTTTTGAGGAGAGGAGCTCAGATGAATCTACACCAACATACAAGAAGAAACTTCTCCTCTGATAAAAAAAGAAAAAGAGATTTAAGATGCCAAAATTGGGTGTGTCACCTCAGACACACCCTTCATTCTGAAGCAATGAACAGAGCTCCCTGGCTACAACCACCACATGCCTATAGGTCTTTCCTGAAAGCAGACACTCCAGTAGTGAATGCAGACATAGTCCACAGATAAAAGCAGCCAAAGCAAAAAAAAAAATAGCAGAAAACAGTGAGTATCTCCACAAATGCTAAGTAACAAATGAACCAAATAAGAATAAGGAAGACAATATGATGTTCTGCAAAGAACACAACACTACAATACTAGATTGTGAAGATGATAAGATTGAAGAATATCCAAAACTGAATTCAAAATATTGATCACAGGATTGCTTAAAAATAATCAGAAGAAAATGCATGAACTAATGAAATCTACACATGACATGAAAGAAAATTTCTCCCATGAAATTGGGAACTTAAGGAGAAATAAAAATGAAATCTTGGAAATGAAGAATTCAATAGAGCAAATTAGAAAATGCAGTGGAATGCCTTAACAACAGAATCAGTGCATCAGAAGAAAGAATATCTGGCTTAGAAGACAATGACAAGGAAATCATACAGAAATATCAAACATAAAAAGAAATTAGAAAGTTAAAATATACTGTTGGTAATTTGTAGGATACTATCAAATGACTGAACATAAAAGTTCTAGGAGTTCCTGAAGTTTTGGAAACATGGAACGGATTAGAAGGCCTTTTTAGTGAAATAATAACAGAAAACTTCCCTAATTTGGAGAAATAAAGGGACATCTAAATACAAGGAGTACATAGAACTCCTAAGACTAAAAAAAGATATTCACCATGATACATTATAATCAAACTCTACACAGTAAAACATAAAGAAAAGATTCTAAAATCTTCACAAGAGAAACACTAGATTACTTTCATAGATCTCCAGTTAGACTCAGAGCTGATTTCGCATCAGAAATCCTACAGCCTAGGAGAGAATGTCTCTATTATAAATGCATATATACCTAATTACAGGGGACCTGAATATTTAAAATAAACATTAAGGGATCAAAAGGGAGACATAGATTCAAATACAATAGTAATGGGGACTTCAATGCCCTATGTTCAGGAATGGACAGATCCACCAGACAGAAAATCAGTAAGGAAACAGCAGAGGTAATCAACACTATAGACCAAATGGATCTAACAGATATCTACAAAAATTTTTATTTTACAGTTCCAGGTTACATATTATTCTCAGGATTATATGAAACTTTTTATAGGATTGACCACATACTAAGCCATAAAGCAAACCTCAGCAAATTCCAAAAAAATCAAAATCACACTACGCTTCTTCTCACATGACAATGGAATGATACTGGAAATCAGCAACTCAACAATCTGTAAAGCATGTGCATACATATGGAGACTGTACAACATGCTCCTGAATAAACAGTGGCTCATACAAGAAATCAAAATTGAAATAAAAAATTCCTGGAAACAAATGAAGACAACAATACAATATATCAAAACATATGGGGTACAGCAAAAGCAGTGTTAAGAGGAAAATTTGGCCGGTGCCATGGCTCACTAGGCTAATCCTCTGCCTTGCGGCGCCGGCACACTGGGTTCTAGTCCCAGTCAGGGCACCGATCCTGTCCCAGTTGCCCCTCTTCCAGGCCAGCTCTCTGCTGTGGCCAGGGAGTGCAGTGGAGGATGGCCCAAGTCCTTGGGCCCTGCACCACATGGGAGACCAGGAGAAGCACCTGGCTCCTGCCATCGGATCAGCACGGTGCGCAGGCCGCAGTGCACCTACCGCGGCGGCCATTGGAGGGTGAACCAATGGCAAAAGGAAGACCTTTCTCTCTGTCTCTCTCTCACTGTCCACTCTGCCTGTAAAAAAAAAAAAGAGCAAAATTTGTAACAACTAGGCCTACATAAAGAAATTGGAAATACACTACATAAATGAGCTATCATGCATGTCAAGGATTGAGAAAAACAGCAAACCAAACCCAAAACTAACTGTAGAAAAGAAATATCAAAATTAGAGAATAAATTAAATAAAGGAATCCAAAAAACAACACAAAAGATCAGCAAAATAAAGACCTGGTTTTTTTCTTTGAAAAATAAACAAGATTGACACGTAATTGAGCAACTAACCAAAAAAAGATAAAAGATGCAAATAAATGAAATTAGAGATGAAAAAGGAAATGTAACAATAGACACCATAAAAAGAATAAAAAGAAATTAATACAAAGAGCTGCATGTGAAAAAATTGGAAACATAAATGAAATTGACAGGTTCCTGGAAACATAAAACCTAGCTACATCGAGCCATGAATACATGGAAAACCTAAATGTACAAATCACCAAGATGGAAATTGAATCAATAATAAAGACCCTCTTAATAAAGAAAAGCCCAGGTCCTGATGGCTTCATTGCTGAATTTTAACAGAAATTTAAAAGATTACTAACATCAATTTTTCTCAAGTTATTCAAAACATTTGAAAGAGAGGGAATCATCACAAAATCTTTCTATGAAGCCAGCATCACCTTAATTTCTAAACCCAGAAAAAGACACAACAGAGAAAAAGAACTAAACGCCAGTTTCTCTGATGCAAACAGATTCAAACATCCTCAATAAAATTCTAGCCAATGGAATCCAACAACACATCTAAAAGATCATTCATCCAGACCAAGTGGAATTTATCCTTGGTATGCAAGGATGGTTCAATATTTACAAATCAATCAATATAATACATCACATTAACAAATTTAAGAACAAAAACCAAATGATTATCTCAATATACATAGGGAAAGCATTTGGTAAAATACAACATCCTTTCATGATGAAAACTCTGAGCAAATTGGGTATAGAACAAAATCCCTTGACACAATCAAGGAAATTTATGACAAAAACATAGCCAGCATCCTATTGAATGAGGAAAAGTTGGAAGCATTCCCACTGAGATCTGGAACTAGACAAGAATGCACACTCTTAACATTGCTATCCAAAATAATCCTGGAAGTTTTAACCAGAGCCATTAGCCAGAAAAAGAAATCAAGGGATACAAATTGGTAAAGATAACATCAAACTATCTCTATTTGCAGATGACATCTCTATCTGCAGATGGATCCAAAGACTCCACCAAGAGACTATTTGAACTCATGGAAGAGTTTGGTAATATAGGAGGATATATAACCAATACACAGAAATTAAAACAGCCTTTGTATAAACAGACAATGCCATGGCTGAGAAAAAACTTCTAATATCATTCCTGTCCACAATGGCTACAAAAAATCAAATACCTTGGGGTAAATTTAACCAAGGTTATCAAAGATTACTATGATATGAATTATAAAACTTTAAAAAAGAAATAGAAGATAAAAAATGGAAAAAAATTTCCCTGTTCATAAGAAGCAATATCATCAAAATGTCCATTATTCTAAATGCCATTAACAGATTCAATGTGATACCAATCAAAATAGCAGACATTCTTCTAAGATCTAGGAAAATGATGCTGAACTTCATATAGAAACACAGGAGACCTTGCATAGCTAAAGCAATATTATAAAACAAAGCCAGAGGCATCATAATATGAGATATCAAGACACGCTTCAAGACAGTTATAATAAAAGCAGCCTAGTAATTGTGGAAAAAAATGATGGATAGACCAAAGGAACAACAACAACAACAAAAACACCAAAAATTAATCTAAGCATCTTCAACCAACTTATATTCAACCAAGGAGTACAAACACATCCCTGGAGCAAGGGCAGTCTCTTCAGCAAGTGGTGCTGGGAAAACTGGATTTCCACATGCAAAAATATGAAGCAAAACCCCTACTTTACACTGTACACAAAAATCCATTCAAAATGATCTAAGACATAAATCTTTGAGCTGATAACAGCACCTTATTAGAGAACATTGGGGAAAACCTGCAAGATAATTGGCTCAGGCAAAGAGTTCTTAGAAAAGAAATCAGAGGCACTGGAAATGAAAGCCATAATTAACAAATGGGATTACATGAAATGGAAAAGCTTCTCTACTAAAAAAAATAAAAACCCTCAGGAAAGTGAAGAGGCAACTGATAGAATGGGAGAAAGTATTTGCAAAGTATGCAGCTGATGAAAGATTTATAACCAGAATATATAAAGAGATCAAGAAACTCCACACATTTGGATCTGGCTAAAAGGTCCATGAGCGTCTCACAGGCATGGAAAGCCATGACACGATGGCAAAAAACAATCTAAATGAAAGACCCTGGTGAACAAGACCCCAGCAGAAGGAACAGGCCATCAAGGAGAGAGGCGCCTTTCTCTGAAGGGAGGAAGGAACCTCCACTGTGACACGGCCTTGACTAAACAAGTTCAGAGTCGGTGAACTCAAGGAACTTCCATAGCCTAGACAGCTCATAGCAAGAGTCCCGGGTGATTGCTGACGTCATAAATAAGAGTGCCAATTGTTAAATCAACAACGGGAGTCACTGGGTACATGCTCCCCACGTAGGATCTCTGTCCTTAATGTGTTTTACTATGAAACTTAAAAACACTACTAGTCGTACAATACCCTATACCTCATGTGGTTGTGTGAATGCAGCCTGTTGAAATCCTTGCTTAGTACATACTAAGTTGATCTTCAGTATATGAAGGTAATTGAAAATGAAACTCGATAAAGGGCGGGATGGGAAAGGGAGAGGGGAGGGCCACGGGAGGGAGGGAGGTTGGGGGGAACCCACAACAATACAAAAGTTGCACTTTGTAAATTCACATTTATGAAATAAAAAATAAAAAGAAACAAGTACTACAATATATAAAAAAAAAAACTCCACAACAAAACAACCCAGTGAAGAAATGAACCAAGGATTTAAATAGACATTTTTCAAAATAAGAATTCCAGATGGCCAACAGACATATGAAAAAATGTGCAGAATCAATAGCCATCAGGGAAATGCAAGTTAAAACCACAGTAATGGGGCCAGCACTGTGGCACAGCAGGTTAAATCCCTGGCCTGAAGTATAGTATCCCATATGGGTGCCGGTTCTAGTCCCAGCTGCTCCTCTTCCAATCCAGCTCACTGCTATGGCCTGGGAAACAGTAGAATATGGCGTATGTCCTTGGGCCCTTATACCCATGTGGGAGTCCCTGAAGAAGCTTCTGGCACCTGGCTTTGGACCAGCACAGCTCCAGGCATTGTGGCCCTCTGGAGAGTAAACTAGCAGGTGGAAGACTTCTACCTTTGTACTTTTCTCTGTAACTCTTTCAAATAAATTAAATAAATCTTTAAAAAGAACACAATGAGGTTTCACCTCATTCCAGTTAGAATGGCTTTCATAAAGAAATCAACAAACAACAAATGCTGAAGAGAATGTGGGGCAAAAGGTACCCCAACCCATTGCTGTTGGGAATGTAAACTGGTAAAACCACTATGAAAGACAGTTCGGAGATACCTCAGAAATCTGAGTGTAGACCTAGTATACAAACCAGCCAGCTCATTCCTGCGAATTTACCCAATGGAAATGAAATCAGCAAATGAAAAATTTTATCTGTACCTCGATGTTTATTAAAGCTGCATTTACAATAGCTAAGACATAGAATTGACCTAAATGCCCTTCAGCTAAAGACTGGATAAGGAAATTATGGATATGTACTCTATCGAATACTACACAATGGTTAAAAACAATGAAATCTGGTCATTTGCAACAAATTGAATGAATCTGGAAAACATACTGAGTGAAATAAGCCAGACCCAAAGTAAAATTATATATATATACATATATATATATATACATATATACATATATATTTTTTCTCCCTGATCTGTGATAACTAAGAGAGTACCTAAAAGGAAATCTGTAAAAGTGAGCTTGACACTTTGAGAAGCAATGACTTGAACAGCCCTGGTCTTGACTGTTGAGGAATTTTTTTTCTCTACATCATACTATTTGTTGAACTCTTTTCTTACTATTCAGTTAATCATATGTGTATGAAGTCAATTGAAAATAGACTTCACTAAATATAATAGTGAGAATAAGATAGGAAGGAGGAAATTTGTGAAGCTCTATCGTTCCGCATACATTCCTACAGATTATTTTTTTCTTGACTTATCAAGTGTAAGCTTTATTCCAAACAAAACAAGGATTAGGGAAATGTACAGTTAAACAGTCAAATGTTTATTTAAAGATGATTTTCTTGAATATCTTTTAAATAGGGAACAATTATACTTAAATTGTTATTCTTCTTTTCTTTTTATAAACCTCATTTTGGGTTTGAATCTGTAATCATGTGGGATATTATCATATTAAAGGAAACATTGTGGAACATTACACAAAGCTGTGGAGTTAAAAATTAAAGCTAAACTCCTTTTTTTTTTTAGTTTTCTGGCTAAAGACTTTCATTGTCATTGTTTGTGATAGGGTTCACATAGGCTTATCGGTCTTAGGTGCTTGAAGATTTATTACTTTGTAGTTGTCATTTTGTTTTGCTATTTGTCTTTTCTATCAGAAGTGGAGGTCAAGACTGCCATCCCCGAGAAGCCAGAGGCTACCCAATGCAAAGATCTGAACAATTTACATTGAAATGCATGTTGCTTTTTGCATGAAGTCTCATGGAAATCCTCAAACCCATCATAGGGTGCTTGAATTCAGCAACTCCAGGGGTCCCTCTTCCAGTTAGAAGTGAGAGGTTAAGGTCAGAGTCCTGGATCCAAGGCACAAGGACACAGAGTACGTTAGGAAGAGGGTGAAGAGATGAGGGTAGGCTGGTGATGGCAGGAAGAGGGGGTGCCCAGTCATCCCCAGCAGTGTCTGAGTCATAGAAGGCTGGAGAAGTCAAGACTCAAGCTCAGGTGACAGAACTGCTTTCTTCACAGCTGAGGGCACCACCATCAGGTGACACAGAATTCACAAAATCAATTTACCCAGAGCCCACGTGAGTTATATTACCTGTGCACAAAATTTTAAAAGTTTTATGAACATATAAATAATGTGTTCTCTCTTACATTTACACATTAGTGCCTCATTTTAAATTGCCATATAGAAAGAAATGGTATTAATGTTTTTTCATTCTTCAGAGAAATAATTGTCAGCATCATTAACTGATTCAAGTTCTCTTGAAATTGTACATAAAGGCTAGTTTGCAGGTTAAGTTGCTTCTGATTCTTGGTCATTCAGATAAGTGCATAGAGTATTTTTTCCCAAAATAATAAAGTTTAGATGGTGGAGAAAATGGAAAAAAAATCAGACAGTTTCAATACTTCAATAGTGAGGGAGTGGAGTTATTCACAGTTAAATATGTTCTTGGCTTTTTTCCACCACTGATGTATGCCAACTACAATGCTGACAAAGAAATGAAGAATAAAGACATTCTGTGCTATCCTCTGAATCATTCCCAACAGTTTCCTTAAGATAAAAATTACTTAGTAGTGCAGGATAAGATGAATGAGGAAAGTACATGATAGAATGATTCTTGTAGAGTAGCATGAAGTACTCTCCCACCACATACACCAGCGTAAGTGGTGTGAGCCATCATGTACGGGTCACCCCTCCCCTCCCCTTCCCTCCCCTCCTCTCTTCTCCTCTCTTCTCTCTTTCTCTCTCTGTATGTATGAGTATCTCACTCTCCTTTTCAAATACCATGAAAATATATAATAAAAATTTAAGAATGTAATTTTTTCTTATCTGAGCCACATTAGTTAGTTTTTAATATTGCATAAAACAGGTAGTGGGGGCTGATGAAGTGGCAAAGGGTAAAGTGTGGAGTGGGACAGGCCCACCAATGAGTCTCACTTTTCAAATTCTGGCTGAGAGAACTTGAATCCGTTAATGATGCTGACAATTATTACAAGTCTCATCTAGAAATCAGAGATACAATATCAATTTAGAAAAATCTTGTGGCAATGAGAATATCTGTGAAAATACAGACAACAGTTTTGGATATACATTCAATAAATATTAGATGACATATGATAAAATTGTAACAGGAAAATATTTTTCAATGAGCTTCTTTTCAATTACACGAAATAAGTGAAAAGAAATGGGACCTAATTCACATTGACCATTTACTGTACATCAGCCTCTACACAAAATTTACCACTTTTTTCCCTAATGTAAGTAAACTCCAACACTCAGGAAAATAAAACCACATGCCCCTCTGGTTCCCCCAACATGTGCAGTATAACTGAATACTGACTTACAGGCCAGGAACCCCATGACTTTCCCAAGACAAAATGATTTTGCATAACTTCATTTCCTGCTCAACACCATGAAGCCCACAAGTACTTTCCTGGGCCAATCCCAGTCTCCTTCCTCTTAATGGAGAAAGGCTCCTTTTCCGAGGCCATGGGGAGAGTAGGGAATAGGACACACATCAGCTTCTTTCCACAGCCCAAACAGTTCCTTCTCTCCTGTCATGCACACTCATCTTTTTCTCCTTCCAATGCTCTATGTTTCTGTATATCCAACCCAAGTATTTTGACTTATGTTATCCACATTCATAATTTTTTGCTACTCTAGGTTTCCTTGTAGATTGTCTTTTAAGAGACAAGAAAGGAGATGCTATTATTGCAGCACAATGCCAGGTCTATGGAATTAATATATCAGATGCAATTATACTGGATGACTGAAGCATCTGAATTAAAAATAATCTTCTAACATGAGTAAATGGGATATAACTGCTTCTGGGGGCTATTACTTATAATCAAGTTTTATTTGCTCCAGCTGGTAAATAGGGATAATGTCAGACAATAACCTGCTTAAAGCAGATAAAGCACAAATCACATACAGGATTTGAAGCATCCTATTTTTGTGGGTGTATTGATGTATATATCGCTTTCATCTAATATTCTTTTCAAATCTCAGAATAAAATTGTGCTTGTCTTTTGTAAGGCTTCTACAGGTCAATAGATGGTACTAAGTATATAGAAATTTGTCCTCTGTTTCAATCCAGGATGAAGACAATTTTAAAACTGGTAATATGAAGAAATGAGGTCTTATGGTAGTGATGCATCTAGATTATTACCTATCCCTCATCTTAGGTAGACAGCCTGAAAGCTAACACAAAAAGATCAACCATACTCACCTTGTACTTCCTCTACTTCCCTTAAGGACTTCACATTCACTTTGTCATCTGATACTTATGATTTCCAGATTAAGCAAATAAAAGCTGGGATTCTTAGTAATGCTAGATTCTAATATAAACCATATTTTTGTTTCCATGATAAGTATTTCTCATGCCCTCACGGGGCATATTTGTACTAAAAATAACTGTTTCAAATTCAGATGTAATTTGGTACCCTGTATTTTATCTGGCAACCCTAAAATCACTTTGGTGACTAGATCTTTCTACTAATGGTCCTCCTTGTAAAGAAAAGGAGGAAAAGAGCTATTAAGTTATATGCTAGATATGATGCAGATATTTAGATTGGAATAAAATCCAGATAGTCTTATAGTGTGTTTACCCATTCACTCCACTGACCATCTCACCACACTGTACTCAGCATCTACCCTTAGGAGTTAAAACTCTTCCCAATGTGATCACTGTGCTGCCTCTCAGATCCAACCATCCATACTTAATCCTATTTATCAAGGTAAAAAAAAGATTTATCCTTTAAAAGCTTATTCCACCTCATTGCTCCAAAATGAATGCCTTTATTTAGGCAACATCATTAAAAGAGCACTAATGTAGATAGCCTCCACATTTTTCTTGAGAAACTTTCCAGAGACCAATGTGCCATAACCAGCCAATCAGTTACTATATCAGAAAAATAGATTTCTGCAATGTATCCAATGGACCTTATAGCTTCTTTCCAGTTTACCTGCTAATTACCAGCTATTTACTTGTAAATGTGCTAATCAAATAAACAAGAATTTCAAGCCACAGTAAAATTACTCTTTCCATTGTGGAAAGGCACAAGTCACTGCAGACAGAGCAGGTGTGTGCATAGTGGAACTGAAATCTCAGAAGCAAAAACCACATTCACATCACAGAGAAGTTCCATCCAAGAGAGAGCTGGGTAAGGGCTGGTAATGGGCGCTGCACTTCAGGCTCAAAAAAAAATTTGAATTTATTTGTCTAGCATCACTTTAGAAAGACCAACCAGGGACTGTTGCTATGGCACAGTGGGTAAAGCTACTGCCTGGGACACCGGATTCCCATATGGTTGCTGGTTTGAATCCCAGCTGCTTGTCTTCTGTTCCAACTTCCTGCTAATATTATGGAAAAGCAGCAGAGGATGCCCAAGTCCTCGTGCCCCAGCCATACACGTGGGAAATTCAGATGGAGCTCCTGGCTCCTAGTTTTGGAAGGCCATTCAGGGAGTGAACCAGTGGATGAAAGATCTCTCTTTCTCTCTCTGTAACTATGCCTTTCAAATAAAGAAATAAATCCTTTTTTAAAAAAATAAGGAAACAAAGATGTACCAGTGCACCAGCATGGGTCTAAGACCCTACTTTTACCCATACTGGAGGTAGAGAAGCGGGAGGTGAAGACCCCTCATTTTGTTGGGAACCAAAAAGTGTCTCAAGTCCAGAATAGTTGTCTTTGAACAGTGGATGGAAATTATCTCATACTTAGTGAAAGGAAAATTTACACATTTTCTGGGCGTAGGCAGTATAAAGTAGTCAAGAGATATTCTAGATGGAGACTGAGAAGTGTGCAGGTCTCAGTGCTCTGAGACACTAGTTTCAGATGGAATTCACAATGCTAGTGGCAAAAGCCAATGATTTGACACATTTATTCTGACCCTATAGAACTGGTGCCTCTTGTTGCCTTGAATGGGAAGATAATTGGATAATTAGGGGACAGGCTAAGTTAGGTGACAAGAAATCTATTACTGACAAAAGTCATTGTTCTCTTCGGATTACTTTGCTTGTACGTTTGTTAAGTGTCATTTTGATCATGTACATATGAAATGCATTGTCCAGGATCCCACACAATGAATGTTGATTTGGTGAAAGACATGAGACTGGTCCTGCTTAACATCTGATGGGCATCATCTCTTTTTCTCCTTCACAAGAAAGCTTATTTGAGTGCTGGGTTAGATGTGTTATCTCATTCCTACACAGTTGCATGGATACAGATCTGTAGAGAAATGCTACTCATCACAGGGCAGCAGGTCCGATAGAGCTCCTCAGGGTCAGCCTGTGGAGCTCAGGGGCCGAGTGGGATGATGAGTCTTTTTTTTTTGACAGGCAGAGTGGACAGTGAGAGAGAGAGAGACAGAGAGAAAGGTCTTCCTTTGCCATTGGTTCACCCTCCAATGGCCACCGTGGCTGGCGCACTGTGGCTGGCACAATGCACTGATCCGATGGCAGGAGACAGGTGCTTCTCCTGGTCTCCCATGCGGGTGCAGGGCCCAAGGACTTGGGCCATCCTCCACTGCACTCCTGGACCATAGCAGAGAGCTGGCCTGGAAAAGGAGCAACCGGGACAGAATCCAGTGCCCCGACTGGGACTAGAACCCAGTGTGCCGGCACTGCAGGCAGAGAATTAGCTTATTGAGCCATGGCACCAGCCATCTACAGATTATTTCTAAGGGTGCAGTTTAAAATCTTGGCATGGGAGCCCAAATCCCATTAAACTGGATGGTAAAAATGCCATCTTAATTGTTAAAGTGAACATATTAAATGTTAAAGTGATAATTTAGATAGGCTTACATGTTAAATGGATCATATAAATAATATCAAATGTCTGGTAGTAACAATAGAATTAAAAAGGATAGAATATTCCAACATGGGAAGCAGTCCACAAAGCAGACACATAGAATGAGAATCACATTAAATAACACTCTGTCCTCAGAATCAGCCCATAAGTCATTCTGGTTGGGCTGAAGTCCCATGAGAGCAATTCAGGCATCAAAAGCCAAGACAGTGTGGTAAAAAAAATGTTCTCATGAAGGATCTCTGTGAGAGACACCCCAATGGAAAGAAGTGGCCATAAAAGAAGGATGTACTTTTGCCTGACAGATGGAGAGTACTTCACTTTGCTTTCAGACTTGTCTAGATACTGACAAAGATTGGGATTCAAAAGTCTTCTATAGTCTAGGCAGCTTATGATAAGAATCTTGGGTGATAACTGATATCATACATAAGAGTTATTTGTTAAATTAACAACGGGAGTCACTGTATACATACTCCCTATGCAGGACTTCTGTCCGCAATGAGTTGTATTATGAGAATTAACTGTAAAACCAGTTCTCGATTTGTGAGTGCATGTAAATTGTTGAAATGTGTACTTTGTAAAAGTTGGTCTTCTATGTATAAAGTTAAATGAAAATGTATCTTAATGGATAATGAAACTGGGAATGGGCAAGGGAGGAAGAGTGGGGTGAGAATGGAGGAGGGAGGGTGATATAGTAAGAAGAATCACTATATTCCTAAAGTTGTACTGATGAGATTTGTACTCATTAAATAAAATGATTCTTTGAGATAAAAAAAAGAAACAAAAAAATGATTTGCATGTTTCCTCGGTAATCAGCTTCACTCTCAGGACAAAATGAATGATACACAAGAATTCATCTTCAATCACACACTAACCAAGTGGAACTCTGGTGGTTAAATCTTAGGGTGACAAACTCATATTTGAAAGGCATGTGTTAAAAATGGATAAATTCAAATGTGGGTACAGGTTTTTATGATGATCCTTATTTGCTTTACCTTTAAGTTCTGATAATTATACTGTATTTCTAAACACACATCTGGTTGTTACAGATGCAGATATAAAATATAGAGGAAAATGCTGCTATTCTACTTTAAGATATTTATTTATTTATTTATTCATTTTATTTATCTTTTTTTGACAGGCAGAGTGGCTAGTGAGAGAGAGAGAGAGAGAGAGAGAGAGAAAGGTCTTCCTTTTTGCCATTGGTTCACCCTCTAATGGCCACTGTGGACAGTGCATCTCGCTGATCCGAAGCCAGGAGCCAGGTGCTTCTCCTGGTCTCCCTTGTGGGTGCAGGGCCCAAGGACTTGGGCCATCTTCCACTGCCTTCCCGGGCCACAGCAGAGAGCTGGCCTGGAAGAGGGGCAACTGGGATAGAATCTGGCACCCCAACCGGGAATAGAACCTGGTATGCTCGCGCCGCATGGTGGAGGAGTAGCCTGTTAAGCCATGGCGCCGGCCTATCTTTTATTTAATGAATATAAATTTCCAAAGTACAGCTTATGGATTACAATGGCTCCCCCCCCTTTACTTCCCTCCCACCCGCAACCCTCCCCTTTCCCACTCGCTCTCCCCTTCCATTCACATCAAGATTCATTTTCAATTCTCTTTATATACAGAAAATCAGTTTAGTATATATAAAGATTTCAACAGTTTGCCTTCACATAGCAACACAAAGTGAAAAATACTGTTGGAGTACTAGTTATAGCATTAAATAACAGTGTACAGCACATTAATGACAGAGATCCTGCATGATATTTTTTTTGTAAAAAATGATTAATTTTCTATGTAATTTCCAATTTAACACCAAGGTTTTTTTTTTCATTTTCAATTATCTTTATATACAAATGATCAATTCAGTATATACTAAGTAAAGATTTCATCAGTTTGCACCCACACATAAAAAGCTAATATTCCTATGACAACTTATATCTAATCCATCAAGATATTTGCTATTATCTAATCAAATAATTAGTGTGCCATTTATGGGACATATTTTAGGGTTCAGAAAACTACTATAGTACATTTACTGAAATAAAATAATGAGTCTTAATGTGGGTGTATTTAAATTCATTGCACAAAACAAAACTCCCAGTCTCTGGGAATTAGTTCAAACTTCTTGAAATCCATCTGTCTGTCCACACATTCATCTGATGATCTATCAAATCTTTATTTACAGTTCTGAGAGGGGGATCTAAACTTTTTTCTCTGATTGCTAGTTTCTTCTATAAATTATGCAAAGATATAAACACAAGGATTACATAGAGCCCCTACTGCCAATGTTGTTCCTCTCCAAAGGGGAATGGCCATGGCTAATGTGAACTTCAGTGGGAGTAAGACAGCAAACTGGTTTTAGGCCCACAACCTCTCCCTGGTTTTCTCTATTTCTCAGATATGATTTGCCCTGTTCAAATTCCTGTGTTTTCTCTATACTGCCATTATCCTAAGTGATATTCTTCAAAGGTGGGAACCTTAAATTTGAGCTTTCAAGCCTAGGTTCCCTCATATCAGATCTCAGAAACAAGTACATGATGAAAAAATAGGTCTCAATGTCATATTTCTTGAGATAAAAATGAAATTTCAGGGATCAATGAGCTAGCTCAGCACCATGGACTTTGTGAGTTTACATGTCATTTCCTAGGAATTGTTCTTTCTGATCATCACACACCTCTGCCAACAGAATTTGTTCCTTCTGGGAATGGAGATATAGATTCCATGGGTAATTCCAATATGAGAAAAGTTGTGAACACCATACTCACCAATAATTGGCATAAGCTACTCCTTTGTCGACTCTTCTGAGTCAATAAGCAAGCTATAGTGACTAATTTGTACTAAATATAGAAGATTATATAGTCCAAGTGGTATAAATAAGGGGAGTGATGAGCAAAGAATGAGTCTAGCTAATTAAGACAACCTTAAGGATTATGAACTGAATTTACCCTTTTCTCTTCAAATATTTAATTATTTGAAAGGCAGAGAAATGAAAGAAACAGAGACAGACACATGAAGCATCTTTTTCTTGGCTCGCTTCCCAACATGCTAAAATAAACAGGTCTTGGTGAAGACAGAGCCAGGAGCAAGTAATTCTATTTACATCTACTATATGGGCATATATCAAAGAATTTAGGTCATGTTCCATTGCCTTCACAGGGACATTAATAGAATAGACACAAAATTGCACTACAAGAGATGCCAGCATTGCAAGCAGTGGCCAATCCCATCGCAAAATAATGTCTGCCACAAACACTAGTCATTTCAGATCCATCATTAAGAATATTTAGTCATACACATCTGTTGTATCATCATGTAATTTTGTATTAATTCAGCTCATAATTTTATTGCTTAAAAACACAAACAACATACTCCTGGAAGTTTCAGACAGGACCACTCAATAAGAAGAAGAAATCAAAGGGATAAAAATTAAAAAGTGGCAATTGAGACTATTCCTATTTGCAAATGACTTGGTTCTCAATATAGGGAAACCAAAAGAGTCCACTAATAGATGATTGAAATTTGTAAAAGAGTATGGTAAAGTAGTATAATATAATATTAATACACAAAAGTCAATAGCCTTTCTATACACAGACAATGACATGTCCAAACATCTAAACAGAAAGATTTTCAATAAGCAACCTACATATCCATCTCAAGAATCCTAGAAAATAAGAATTAGCCAAATGCAAGGTGAAATTAATAGCATAGATCACAAATGGAATGTTAACATTAAAGATAAGTGAAATAAAGTTTTGATTTTTAATAGAAGAAACAGTCCTTTAGCTAGGTTTTAAAAAGTAGGTTCATCTCTCTTTCTTTTTTTGATTTAAAAGGGAAGTAATTCCGCACAGCTGAACGTAATTGGAGGTAGTTAGCAGGCAAGAGATTTACCACACCTAACCTGGGAGTGTCATCCTTGACACACCCTCAACCCTGAGGAACCAAACACAGCTCTCAGTCCACACCCATCTCAAGCCTCTAAGGCTCCATTGAAAGCAGACAGTCCACTTAATATAGAGCCATAGTGTAACAAGAAAAAACACCACAGTGAAGAAACCAAATATCTCCAACATGCCAAACAACAAACGCAAAAACCAAGCTAACAAGAACAAGGAAGATACTATGACGCCCCCAAATGAAAAAGACACCCCAATTCAAGATTATGAAGATGATGAGATCGAAGAAATGCAAGAAGCGGATCTCAAAAAATTGATAAGAACATTAAGAAGTTCTCAAAAACAAATTCTTGAACTACAGAAATCCTTCATGGACAAGATAGAAAATCTCTCTCGTGAAAGTGAAATATTAAGGAGGAATCAAAATGAAATGAAACAACTAGTGGAACAAGAAACTCTGATAGTGACTAGAAATCATAATGAAATGAAGAGTTCAATAGATCAAATGACAAACACATTAGAGAGCCTTAAAAACAGAATGGGCGAAGCAGAAGAGAGAATATCAGACTTAGAAGACAGAGAACAGGAAAGGAAACAGGCAAACCAAAGAAAAGAAGAAGAAATTAGAAATCTAAAAAATATTGTCAGGAATTTACAGGATACTATTAAAAAACCCAACATTCGTGTTCTAAGAGTTCCTGAAGGCATGGAGAGGGAGAAAGGATTAGAAGGCATTTTCAGTGACATACTAGCAGAAAATTTCCCAGGTTTGGAGAAGGACAGAGGCATCTTAGTACAGGAAGCTTATAGAACCCCTAATAAACATGACCAAAAGAGATCCTCACCACGACACATCGTAATCAAACTCACCACAGTGAAACATAAAGAAAAGATCCTAAAAGGTGCAAGAGAGAAACGTCGGATCACTCTTAGAGGATCTCCAATTAGACTCACAGCAGACTTCTCATCAGAAACCCTACAAGCTAGAAGGGAATGGCAAGACATAGCCCAGGTACTAAGAGAGAAAAACTGCCAGCCCAGAATATTATATCCTGCAAAGCTCTCATTTGTGAATGAAGGTGAAATTAAGACTTTTCATAGCAAACAGAAACTGAAAGAATTTGTTGCCACTCATCCTGCCCTGCAAAAGATGCTTAAAGATGTGTTACACACAGAAACACAGAAACATGGTCACCAATATGAAAGAAGGTAAAGGAAGGAAACCTCACAGCAAAAGATCACAGGAAGCTCAATTTCTCTTTGACATAGAATTAAACTCTGATGCTCTGTTAAAGCAATGTGTTAAAGTAATCTATTATGTTCTCTTGATGTCTGTTAAATTCTAATTGTTCAAAAACAGCTGAATTTTTATTAAGAGCTATGGGCTATTTAAATATGTGCTTTTTTCAAAAATTTGAATATCTGCTGCTCATAAAACTAAAGCGTTGTTGGTTCTGTGTTTAGCTGTCCTCCTATAGGTTCCTATGGACTTTTTCCAGCCACTTTTATTGTATTCAGTACTTTGGGATGGCTCTGTAAACAGATGAAGCCAATAATGTATTAACAGTACCAACTGAGAGAAAGTATGGTTAACTGAGGTTACTAAAAAGAAAAAGCAATTCAAATCAATTGGCAATCTACAAAAAGAGTTAAAGATTTTAAAAGCTATTATTAAAATTGATGTATTGGTCTATTATGCTATATTATATGTGTGTACATATTGTATGTCCACATGGGGAAATTTTATTAAGAGTTTTATTTTAAATGGCTTATAGATAAGATTGTCCATAAATTTAAGATGCTAAAATCAATCAAAGATACATTTTAATTTGTGGGACCTGAATCTGTGTATCATATGTTTTAGACTTGTTGGTAGAAAGAAACTAAAAACATTTTAGATGGTTGTGCTTAAGTTTACTGGCTAAACAAACTACACCATGTTAGATATTTAAGAGGTGTTTTCAAATACATGATTCTTAAAATTTATAGAAGGCATTGGACCTTCTGGTAAATGTTTTCTTAAGTTGTTATCTAATGGTTGAAACGGTTTGGTAAGTATTCATGTGATATTGCTATTGTCAGCAAGTGATCTAGGACTTGCTCCCTCATTTCTCTATTCTAAGCCCAACTTGTTCTTTCATTTCTCTATTCTCTTCAAGGTAGGAAACTAATTCTATTATGAAGGAATCTGTAGGATGCACAATTTAATCTTTAGACCTTATAAAAGAGATGGCTAACATTTTTCTGCAATAGCATAGCCAAAATAAGAACTCAAATAATAATCTCATAGCTAGATTCACTTCGCCATCAGCGAAGTATACAGTAAGTAGAAAAAACCTCCCTTTCAGACCAAAGGGAAAGAAAGTTTTAAAGTGAGAATATAATTTTCCTCATGGGCATTGTCTACCTTAGAAAAACTACTACAGAACATGCCTGTGACTATAGACTTGTAGTTCAGGCCACGAAGATTAGAGATGGGAAACGGGCACTCCCTTGACTTGCATCCTCTGGTCTGCTTTAACACAAACCAGGAGGAAAAGAAAGCTCGGCATCAGAAGCAATGGGTGGCAGGCCTATTAATGGCTGATCTGTACAGTGATCTGCCCTCAAGGAGACCCAACAGGCCAGTCCACTGCAGTGGCTTTCCATGAGGTAAGCCTGGGCTTCAGCAGAAGTCAGCTTGTGAAGAGCCCTGGCAGCTCTGCCAAGAGTTGGATCACTGGAAATGGACCTGCCCTGGAGTCGAAGGATGCCCAGGTCAGAGCCACAGATCTTATTGGCTCTAAGCTGAAAAGCCCTTCACTCAGCCCAACTTCCAAAGTGACCACTGCAGCTGAGGGGATGGTCAAGTAGGGTCAGCAACATTGCAGGCAGAACTGTAAATTTCTTGTTAGAGATGCCCCCTGCCTTTACCTGGCCAGCTCTCCTCCTAGGCCATCCAAGTAATGAAAGTCAACAGAGTGCCTTCCCCTAGGAGGTTCACACCTCCCTTAGGATATACCCCATGTGAAGAGATAGATAGGTCTGGGCCTCTGAATTTACAAGGCCCAAAGCCCACCAGATTATTATCAAGCCCCTTCTATCAGGTTCTATTTGCCTCTCAATCAGAAAACTTAATTGTAGCTTAGACAGCACCTTTCTTAGCTCCTCTAATAATGACTCTGTCCTTTGTTCTAGGCCCTGTCTAGTGCACTTGGGCCTCATTCCTTTGTAATCATAACCTCTACTCTACCACCAATGGCTCTACTCCCAACATGTGTGTACTGATGGTCCTCTTCCCCACTTAATGCTGTATGATTGTTCAAACCTGGTGAATGCCACTCTTAGGATCATTGGTTACTATCCTCACTCTGTCTTTTATGACCTTGTCTAAATATGATCAGAGTCGGTGAACTTGGAAGGCTTCCATAGCCTTGGCAACTCATGACGACAGCCTAGGATGGTTACTGGCGCTATAAACTAGAGTGTCAATTTGTTGGGTCAACAACAGGAGCCACTGTGCACTTGCTCCTCATGTGGGATCTCTGTCCTTAATGTGCTGTACATTGTGATTTAATGCTATAACTAGTACTCAAACAGTATGTTTCACTTTGTGTTTCTATGTGGGTGCAAACTGTTGAAATCTTTATACTAAATTGATCTTCTGTATATAAAGAGAATTGAAAATGTATCTTGATGCAAATGGAAGGGGAGAGGGAGCGGGAGGGGGGAGGGTTGCGGGTGGGAGGGAAGTTATTGGGGGGTGGAAGCCATTGTAATCCATAAGCTGTACACTGGAAATTTATATTCATTAAATAAAAGTTAAAAAAAAAAAGATATTTAGTAAAAAAAAAGTAGGTTCAAGTAAATAAAATTAAAAAAGGAGTTACTACAATGCATAGCACAGATATAATATGCATCACTAATGTATAGTAACAAGTATAAATGAAAAAAGTTAAAAATTATTTATTTGTGGATACATATAATCTACCAAAACTGAGCCAGGAAGATATAACACATCTGAGAATCCAGGTCTCACATGGGGGTGTGGCTTTGGGTGATGATCATGTATGAATGTTGTTATTCAGCTGGAGCCAACGTGCACTGGTCATGGAGGAAGCCGCCTGATAGCAGGCGGTATAGGAAGTACATGGTGACCTTACTTTCTGCTTGATGTTGCTGCCGATCTACAAATGCCCTTTAGAAAAAGCCTATCAGCAAGCCGGTGGCAGTAACAAAATAGCAGAATAGGAATGGAGCTTTTTTTCTCTAGCTCAGAGGAAAACAGTTTAAAAAAGTGGAGATTGTGTAGTCTTGGGGAAGAGTTATGGAAAAAATGGCAGAGGAAACTCTACTATGTGGAAGGCATAGGCACCCATGGCTAAGAACTCCAATATCCAAGAGCCTATGCACCAGCACTGGAAAGTGAGGTGAGACAACACCACAGTAGCCTGAGACTCTGGTGAAAAAGTGGCAGGAAGATCCTAGAGGAAATGAGGCTTGAAGCTCCATGGGGGAAAGTGCACCAGCCTAACTAGAGGAGAAATAAAAGGAGGGTATGAACACATATCTTTCTGATCACCTTATAAAGCCATACAAGCCAATAGAGCAGGTGCCATTTTGGAAATACATAACAGCTGCACCAGCTCATTTCTGTGCCTAGCAATCAGCCAACAGGAGATTCCTGACTCCAGTAGGGAGAAATAACAGAGGGCTAGGAGCTTGTGAATTTGTGAAGCTTCTGAACTGGGACTGTGAAAAAAAATGAGGGTGTGTGGGAGAACTCATGGTGTGGATGAGAATTTGAGCAATCTCAAGGGAAACACCATAAGCTCGAGAAGTCCTGGACACCTGGTGAGAGACATTGCTGTAAAATCTGAACTTACACTGAGGATTGCACAGATCCTTTGTGTGGTCCTTGGGACAGAGTAGATGAATATTACATCCACTTTGGCTAGCACTCAGGCACTGGTCTCCATCAAAGAGCTCAGCTGAGCAGAAATATTTCCCTTATTAAAAAATAGAGTGAAGATTTACCATGCCAAATGTGAGTGTATCTCCTTAGGCATGCCCTTAAACCTGAAAACTGAACAGAGCTCTCTGGCCACATCCACTACAAGCCTCTATAGGTACACTGAAAACAGGCATTCCATTTATCAGCAGAATCATAATACAACGATAAAAGCCACCAAAGTGGAAGGAAAAAAGAAGAAACCAATGACTACCTCCACAAATGCCGAACAACAAATGCAACAACCAAAGAGACAAGAATAAGGAAGACAACATCCTGCTCCCAAAAGAACAGGATACTTCAATACAAGTTTATGAAGGTGATGAGATAGAAGAAATGCAAGAAATGGAATTCAAAAAATTGATAAGATTATCAAAAGCAAATGCATGGACTACTAAAATCCATGGAGGACATGAAAGAAAATCTCTCTCATGAAATTGAAATCTTAAGGAGGAATCAAAATGAAATGAATAATTCAATAGAACAGTGATCCCTGTTAAATATAAGAATGGGAAAAAGAGAGGGAGGAGATGTACAATTTGGGACATGCTCAATTGGACTTGCCGCAAATGGTGGAGTTAGAAATGTGCCGGGGATCCCAATACAATCCCATCAAGGTGGCATGTACCAATGCCATCTCACTAGTCCAAGTGATCAATTTCAGTTCACAATTGATGACTCTGATAGGTCTAAGAGTCAAAGGGATCACACAAACAAGACTAGTACCTGCTAGTACTAACTGATAGAATCAAAAAGGGAGAGAAAGATCCAACATGGGAAGTGGGATACACAGCAGACTCATAGAATGGCAGATGTTCTAAACAACACTCTGGCCTCAGAATCAGCCCTTAAGGCATTCGGATCTGGCTGAAGAGCCCATGAGAGTATTGTAGGCATGGAAAGCCAAGATACCATGGGAAAGGAAAAAAAACAGAAGACCTAAATGAAAGATCTCTGCGAGTGAGATCCCAGTGGAAAGAACGGGGCCATCAAAGAAGGACGTACCTTTTTCTGAAGGGAGGAGAAAACTTCCACTTTGACTATGACCCTATCAGAATAAGATCAAAGTCGGCGAAACCTAAAGACTTCCATAGCCTTGGCAACTCATGACTAGAGCCTAGGGAGATTACTGACGCCATAAACAAGAGTGTCAAATTGTTAAGTCAGCAACAGAAGTCACTGTGTACTTACATCTCATGTGGGATCTGTCCTTAATGTGTTGTCTAATGTGCAGTGATGCTATAACTAGTACTGAAACAGTATTTTTACACTTTGTGTTTCTGTTGGGTGCAAACTGTTGAAATCTTTACTTAGTATATACAGAATTGATCTTCTGTTTATAAAGATAATTGGAAATGAAAAAAACCTGGTGTTAAATTTGAAATAGCATAGAAAATTAATAATTTTTTTAAAAATATATTATGTAGGATCTCTGTCTTTAATTGCTGTACACTGTTATTTAATGCTATAACTAGTACTCCAACAGTATTTTTTCACTTTGTGTTGCTATGTGGGGGCAAGGGGAGGGTTGTGGGTGGGAGGGAAGTTATGGTGGGGGAGCCATTGTAATCCATAAGCTGTACTTTGGAAATTTATATTCCTTAAATAAAAGTTTAAAAATAAAAAGTACATGAAATTGAGACATTGAAGAGAAATCAAAATGAAGAATTCAACAGAACAAATAAATATGCATTTGAGAGCCTTAAAAACAGAATCAGTGAGGCAGAAGAGAATATCAGATATAGAAGACAGAGCACAGGAAAGTACACAGCCTAACCAAAGACTGGAAGAGAAAATTAGAAATCTAAAAAACATTGTTGAGAATCTGCAGGATACTATGTATATTTAAAAAAAACAGAATTCAGGTTCTCAGAGTTCCTGAAGGTATGGATAGAGAAAGGATTAGAAGGCCTTTTTTAGTGAAATACTAGCAGAAACTTCCCGGGTTTGGAGAAAGAAAGAGACACATAAGTACCGGAGGCACACAGAACTCCCAATAGACATGACCAGAAAAGATCCTCGACACAACACATTGTAATCAAACTCACCACTGTGAAGTGTAAAAAAAAAGAAGATTCTAAAATGTACAAAAGAGAAATACCTGATTACTTTCAAGGATCTCCAATTAGACACACAGCAGACTTCTCATCATAAGCCCTGCGAGCTAGAAGAGAATGGTGAGATATAGCCCAAGACTTAGATTAAAAAACTCTCATACCAGAATATTATACCCTGCAAAAATTTCATTTGTGAATAAAGGTGAAATAAAGACCTTTCATAACAGAATTTGAGAGAATTTGTCACCACTTGTCCAGTCCTGCAAAAGATGCTGAAGATATGTTACAAACAGAAACACAGAAGCACGGTCATCAACATGAAAGAGGATAAAGGAAGAATACCTCTCAGTAAAAAGTCACAGGACGTTCAAACTATATATTAGAAATATCTTTGGGCCGGAACTGTGGCTCAATAGGCTAATCCTCTGCCTTGCGGCGCCAGCACATTGGGTTCTAGTCCTGGTCAGGGTGCCGATTCTGTCCCGGTTGCCCCTCTTCCAGGCCAGCTCTCTGCCGTGGCCAGGGAGTGCAGTGGAGGATGGCCCAAGTGCTTAGGCCCTGCACACCATGGGAGACCAGGAGAAGCACCTGGCTCCTGGCTTTGGATCAGCATGGTGCGCTGGCCACAGTGCGCTGGCTGCGGTGGCCATTGGAGGGTGAACCAACAGCAAAGGAAGACCTTTCTCTCTGTCTCTCTCTCACTGTCCACTCTGCCTGTCCAAAAAAAAAAAAAAAACTTTGGGAAAATGGCAGGGCAAAGTCACCACGTATCAATAGTTGCATTGAATGTTAATGGCCTCAACTCTCCAGTTAAAAGACACAGACTTGCAGAATGGATTAAAAAACAAAACCCACCTATTAGCTGCTTACAAGAAACACATCTTTCTAACAGAGATGCATGTGGACTGAAAGTGAAAGGTTGGAAAAAAGATATTCCATGCCAAAAGAAACCAAAAAGGCGCTGGTATAGCCGTCTTAATATGAGACAAAATAGACATTAACATAAAAACTGTAAAGAGAGACAAAGAGGGGCACCATATAATGATTAAGGGATCCAATAAACAGCAAGATGTAACTATTATAAGCATGCATGCACCTAATTACAGGGCACTGGGCTATTTAAAAGATATATCAAGAGAGTTAAAGGGAGACTTAGACTCCAATACAATGATATTGGGGGACTTCAACACTCCATTTTAGCAATAGACAGATCAACCAGACAGAATCAACAAGGAAACAGCAGATTTAGAGGACACTATAAAACAAACAGATCTGGGATTCGGAGCCAAGATGGAGGATAGTGAGGATGTGCACCGTAGTTTGGGAAAATAAAGTTTCATAAAAGTGGAATTATTGTAGCCTCAGGAAAAGACTCACGACAAAAATGCAGAGGAAACGCTTCCGGATCTAGTCGATGTGACACAGAGGACCTACAGGGAGCCCACCGCATGGAAACCCAACCGCGGGAGCCGAGACACAGAATCTCGCCAGTGCGGGAACGAACGGAAGGTAAGACAAAGACGTCAGAAACCCGAGACATTGGTAGCGAAAGGCAGAGGCCTCTCTCTCCACTCATGGAGCAAAACAAAGAGAGGGCGCCATTTTACATATGTAAAGCACCGCCAACGAGTACACAAACTCAGTAACTTTGGAACTTTGGTGAAACTTGAGAACACATTGAGGGCTGCATAAACTCTTTGTGTGGTCCCAGGAGTAGATCAAACGAATACTCACAGAGGCCAGATTTCAACTACTCTCAATTCCACTCCCTGTGCCGAATTACTTCCCAACTAAGTCAAAAAAGAGAGAGAGAGAGCAAACCAGCAAGGAGCAAGGGAGAGATCAATCTGGGTGAGTCAATTTTTTCACAGCCTTAAAACTGGAGAATCAAGCAGAGCTCTCTGGCCACACCCATCACAGCCTCTAAGGATCCATCAAAGCAGACAGCCCACTTAGAGGCATAGTATCACGAGAAAAAAACACCACAGCAAAAAAAAAAACATAAATTATCTCCAACATGCCATACAACAAACGTAGAAAGCGAGGTAACGAGCAAGGAAGACACTATGATGCACCCAAATGAACAAGACACCCCAATGCAAGATTATGAAGATGAAGAGATAGAGCAAATGCAAGAAGCAGATCTCAAAAAATTGATAAGAACATTAAGAAGTTCTCAAAAACAAATTCTTGAACTACAGAAATTCTTAATGGACAAGATAGAAAATCTCTCTCATGAAAATGAAATATTAAGGAGGAATCAAAATGACATGAAACAACTAGTAGAATATGAAACTGTGATGATGACAAAAAACCAAAATGAAATGAAGAACTCAATAGATCAAATGACAAACACATTAGAGAGCCTTAAAAACAGAATGGGCGAAGCAGAAGAGAGAATATCAGAATTAGAAGACAGAGAACAGGAAAGGAAACAGTCAAATCAAAGAAAAGAAGAAGAAATCAGAAATCTAAAAAATACTGTCAGGAATCTACAGGATACTATTTAAAAACCAAACATTTGGGTTCTAGGAGTTCCTGAAGGCATGGAGAGGGAGAAAGCATTAGAAGGCCTTTTTAGTGAGATACTACCAGAAAATTTCCCAGGTTTGGAGAAGGACAGAGACATCCTAGTACAGGAAGCTCATAGAACCCCTAATAAACATGATCAAAAGAGATCCTCACCACAACACGTCGTAATCAAACTCACCACAGTGAAACATAAAGAAAAGATCCTAAAATGTGCAAGAGAGAAATGCCAGATTACTCTCAGAGGATCTCCAATTAGACTCACAGCTGACTTCTCATCAGAAACCCTACAAGCGAGGAGAGAATGGTGAGATATAGCCCAGGTACTAAGAGAGAAAAACTGCCAGCCCAGAATATTATATCCTGCAAAGCTCTCATTTGTGAATGAAGGTGAAAGAAAGACCTTTCACAGCAAACAGAAATTGAAAGAATTTGTCACCACTCGTCCAGCCCTGCAAAAGATGCTTAAAGATGTGTTACATACAGAACCACAGAAACACGGTCACCAATATGAGAGAAGGTAAAGGAAGGAATCCTCACAGCAAAAGATCACAGGAGTCTCAAACCATATATTAGAAAAAATCTTTGGCAAATGATAGGGCAAAGTTACTCCTTCTCAATAGTCACATTGAACGTTAATGGCCTGAACTGTCAAGTTAAAAGACACCAATTGGCTGATTGGGTGAAGGAACAAAACCAATCTTTTTGCTGCTTACAAGAAACTCATCTTTCCAACAATGATGCATACAGACTGAAAGTGAAAGGCTGGAAAAAGATATACCATGCCAACAGAAATGAAAAAAGAGCGGGCGTAGCCATCTTAATATCGGACAACATAAACTTTACCACAAAAATTGTTAGGAGAGACAAAGAGGGGCACTACATAATGATTAAGGGATCCATTCAACAGGAAGATATAACGATTATCAATGTATATGCACCTAATTACAGGGCACCAGCTTATTTAAAAGACTTGTTAAGGGACGTAAAGGGAGACTTAGACACCAATACAATAGTACTGGGGGACTTCAATACTCCACTCTCAGAGATAGACAGATCAACAGGACAGAAGATCAACAAGGAGACAGTAGATTTAAATGACCCTATAGCCCAAATGGATCTAACAGATATCTACAGAACATTTCATCCTACATCTAAAGACTTCACATTCTTCTCAGCAGTACATGGAACCTTCTCTAGGATTGACCACATACTAGGCCATAAAGCAAGTCTCAGCAAATCAAAAGAATTAGAATCATACCATGCTGCTTCTCAGTCCACAAAGGAATGAAATTGGAAATTAGCAACTCAGGAATCCCTAGAGCACGTGCAAACACATGGAGATTGAACAACATGCTCCTGAATGAACAATGGGTCATAGAAGAAATTAAAAGAGAAATCAAAAATTTTCTGGAAGTAAATGAGGATAACAGCACAACATACCAAAACCTATGGGATACAACAAAAGCAGTGTTAAGAGGAAAGTTTATGTCAATAGGTGCCTACATCAAGAAATTGGAAAGGCACCAAATAGATGAGCTTTCAAGTCATCTCAAGGATCTAGAAAATCTGCAGCAAACCAAACCCAAACCCAGTAGGAGAAGAGAAATAATAAAATCAAAGAAGAAATCAACAGGATTGAATCCAAAATGACATTACAAAAAATCAGCCAAACAAGGAGCTGGTTTTTTGAAAAAATAAACAAAATTGACACCCCATTGGCCCAACTAACTAAAAAAAGAAGAGAAAAGACTCAAATCAATAGGATCAGAGATGAAAATGGAAACGTAACAACATACACCACAGAAATAAAAAGAATCATCAGAAATTACTACAAGGACTTGTATGCCAGCAAACAGGGAAATCTATCAGAAATGGACAGATTCTTTGACACATACAACCTACCTAAATTGAGCCAGGAAGGCATAGAAAACCTAAACAGACCAATAACTGACACAGAAATTGAAACAGTAATAAAGGCCCTCCCAACAAAGAAAAGCCCAGGGCCAGATGGATTCACTGCTGAGTTCTACCAGACATTTAGAGAAGAACTATTCCAATTCTTCTCAAACTATTCAGAACAATCGAAAAAGAGGGAATCCTCCCAAATTCTTTCTATGAAGCCACCATCACCTTAATTCCTAAGCCGCAAAAAGATGCAGCACTAAAAGAGAATTACAGACCAATATCCCTGATGAACATAGATGCAAAAATCCTCAATAAAATTCTGGCCAATAGAATGCAACAACACATCAGAAAGATCATCCACCCAGACCAAGTGGGATTTATCCCTGGTATGCAGGGATGGCTCAACGTTCGCAAAACAATGAACATAATACACTACATTAACAGACTGCAGAAGAAAAACCATATGATTCTCTCAATAGATGCAGAGAAAGCATTTGATAAAATACAACACCCTTTCATGGTGAAAACTCTAAGCAAACTGGGTCTGGAAGGAACATTCCTCAATACAATCAAAGCAATATATGAAAAACCCACGGCCAACATCCTATTGAATGGGGAAAAGTTGGAAGCATTTCCACTGAGATCTGGTACCAGACAGGGATGTCCACTCTCACCAATGCTATTCAATATAGTTCTGGAAGTTTTAGCCAGAGCTATTAGGCAAGAAAAAGAAATTAAAGGGTTACAAATTGGGAAGGAAGAACTCAAACTATCCCTCCTTGCAGATGATATGATTCTTTATTTAGGGGACCCAAAGAACTCTACTAAAAGACTGCTGGAACTCATCGAAGAGTTTGGCAAAGTAGCAGGATATAAAATCAATGCACAAAAATCAACCGCCTTTGTATACATAGGCAATGCCACGGCTGAGGAAGAACTTCTAAGATCAATCCCATTCACAATAGCTACAAAAACAATCAAATACCTTGGAATAAACTTAACCAAGGACGTTAAAGATCTCTACGATGAAAACTACAAAACCTTAAAGAATGAAATAGAAGAAGATACCAAAAAATGGAGGAATCCTCCATGCTCATGGACTGGAAGAATCAATCTCATCAAAATTTCCATTCTCCCAAAAGCAATTTATACATTCAATGTAATACCAATCAAGATGCCAAAGACATTCTTCTCAGATCTGGAAAAAATGATGCTGAAATTCATATGGAGACACAGAAGACCTCGAATAGCCAAAGCAATCTTGTACAACAAAAACAAAGCCGGAAGCATCACAATACCAGATTTCAGGACATACTACAGGGCAGTCGTTATCAAAACAGCATGGTACTGGTACAGAAACAGATGGATAGACCAATGGAACAGAATAGAAACACCTAGTACTAGTGGTTGAACTCTGTAATTAACACACAATTATTTTTAGGTGTTTAAATTTTAACTAAAAAGTGATCCCTGTTAAATTAATAGTGGAAACAAGAGGCAGGAGATGTACAATTTGGGACATGCTCAATCGGACTTGCCGCACATGGTGGAGTTAGAAATGTGCCAGGGGATTCCAATACAATCCCATCAAGGTGGCATGTACCAATGCCATCTCACTTGTCCAAGTGATCAATTTCAGTTCACAATTGATGGCTGTGATAGGTCGAAGAGTCAAAGGGATCACACAAACAAGACAAGTGTCTGCTAATACTAACTGATAGAATCAAAAAGGGAGAGAAAGATCCAACATGGGAAGTGGGATACACAGCAGACTCATAGAATGGCAGATGTCCCAAACAACACTCTGGCCTCAGAATCAGCCCTTAAGGCATTCAGATCTGGCTGAAGAGCCCATGAGAGTATTGTAGGCATGGAAAGCCAAGATACCATGGAAAAGAAAAAAAGAAGAAGAAGAAGACCTAAATGAAAGACCTCTGTGAGTGAGAGCCCAGTGGAAAGAATGGGGCCATCAAAGAAGGACGTACCTTTCTCTGAAGGGAGGAGAGAACTTCCACTTTGACTATGACCTTGTTAGAATAAGGTCGAAGTTGGTGACCCCTAAAGCTTCCATAGCCCTGGCAACTCATGACTAGAGCCTAGGAAGATTACTGACACCATGAACAGGAGTGTCAAATTGTTAAGTCAGCAACAGAAGTCACTGTGTACTTACATCCCATGTGGGATCTGTCCTTAATGTGTTGTCTAATGTGCAGTGATGCTATAACTAGTACTGAAATGGTATTTTTACACTTTGTGTTTCTGTGTGGGTACAAACTGATGAGATCTTTACTAATTATATACTGAATTGATCTTCTGTATATAAAGATAATTGGAAACGAAAAAAAACCCTGGTGTTAAATTGGAAATGGCATAGAAAATTAATTAATTTTTTAAAAAAATATTATGTAGGATCTCTGTCTTTAATGTGCTGTACACTGTTATTTACTGCTATAACTAGTACTCCAACAGTATTTTTTTCACTTTGTGTTGCTATATGGGGGCAAACTGTTGAAATCTTCACCAAATATATACTAAACTGATCTTCTGTATATAAAGAGAATTGAAAATGAATCGTGATATGATTGGAAGGGGAGAGGGAGTGGGAAAGGGGAGGGTTGCAGGTGGGAGGGAAGTTTGGGAGGGGGAAGCCATTGTAACCCATAAGCTGTACTTTGGAAATTTATATTCATTAAATAAAAGTTTAATAAAAATTAAAATAAAAAAAACAGATCTAAGAGATATGTACAGAAATATTCATCCTAATCTTACAGAATACATATTCTTCTCTCTAGTTCATGGAACTTTCTCTAGGATTGACCAAATACTGGACTATAAAGCAAGTCTCAGCAAATTAAAAAAAATCAAAATCATAACATGCATCTTCTCAGACCACAATGTAATGAAGCTGGAAATCCGCAACTCAGGAACCCCTAGAACATAAGCAAACACATAGAGACTGTCAACATGCTCCTGAATGAACAGTGGGTCATAGAAGAAATCAAAAACTTTCAGGAAGCAAATGACGATAACAACAGAACATACCAAAATATATGAGGTACAGCAAAATTAGTCTTAAGGGGAAAGTTTATAGCAATAAGTGCCTACATCAAGTAATTGGAAAGGCACCAAATTTATGAGCTATCAATGCATCTCAAGGATCTAGAAAAACTATAGCAAACCAAACCCAAAACTATTAGGAGAAAATAAATAATTAAAATTTGAGAAGAAATCAACAAAATTGAATCCAAAAATTACAAAATATCAGCAAAATGATGAGTGGGTTTTTTGAAAAAAATAAACAAAATTGACTCACCATTGGCCCAACTAACCAAAAAAAAAAAGGAGAGAGAAGACCCAAATCAATAAAATTAGACATGGAAAAGGAATTTAACAGCAGACACCACAGAAACAAAAAGAGTCATCAGGAATTACTAAAAAGAGTTGTATGCCAAGAAACTGGGAAATCTGTGAGAAATGGATAAATTCCTGGACACATACAACCTACAAAAATTGAACCAAGAAACAAAGAAAACCTAAACAGACCCATAAAAAAGTCAGAAACTGAATCAGTAAAAAAAGGCACTCCCAACAAAGAAAAGCCCAGGACAAGATGCATTCACTGCTGCATTCTATCAGACCTTTACAGAAGAAATAACTCCAATTCTCCTCAAGCTATTCAAAACAATTGAAAGAAAAGGAATCCTCCCAAATTCTTTCTACAAAGCCAGCATCGCTTAATTCCTAAACCTGAGAATGATGTAGCAGAGAAAGAATTACAGACCAATTTCCCTAAACAACATAGAGAAAAAAATACTCGATAAAATTCAAGCCAAAATAATCCAACAACACATTAGAAAGATCATCCAACCTGACCAAGTGGGATTTATCCTTGGTATGCAGGGATGGTTCAACATCCACAAATCAATCAATGTGATACACCATATTAACAAACTGCAGAAGAAAAATCATATATTATCTCAATAGATGCAGAGAAAGAATTTGATAAAATACAATACCCTTTTCATGTCATTAACTCTAAGCAAATTGTATATAGAAGAAACATTCCTCAATACAATGAAGGCAATTTATGAAAAACCCATGGCCAGCATCCTATTGAATGGGGAATAGTTGGAAGCATTTCCACTGAGATCCAGTCCCACACAGGGATGCCAACTCTCACAATTGCTGTTCAATATAGCACTGAAGTTCTAGCAAAGCCATTAGGCAAGAAAAAGTAATCAAAGAGATACAAAAAGGAAAGGAAAAAGTCAAGCTATCCCTCTTTTCAGACAACATGACTTCACTAAGAGACTATTGGAACTCATAGAAGATTTTGGCAAAGTAGCAGGATATAAAATCAATACACAAAAATCAACAGCCTTTGTATACCCAGACACTGCCACAGAGAAATAACTTCTAAGATCAATCTCATTCATAAAAGTTCCAAAAAAATAAACCACAAATACCTTGGAAAAAATTAACCAAGAATGTCAAAGACCTCTATGATGAGAATTACAAAACTTTAAAGAAATAAATTGAAGAAGATACAAAAGAATGGAAAAATCATCCATGTTCATGGATTGGAAGAATCACTATCATCAAAATGTCCAATCTTCCAAAAGCAATTTACAGGTTCAGTGTGACACCAATGAAAATATCAAACACATTCTTATCAGATCTAGAAAAATCAATGCTGATATTCATATAGAAACACATATTGAGGCACAGGAGACCTCAAATAGGTAAAAGAGTCTAATACAACAAACAGAGCTGAAGGCATCACAATACCAGATTTCAAGATATACTACAGGGCAGTTATAATCAAAAGAGCATAGTACTGTACAGAAACAGATGGATAGACAAATTGAACAGAATAGGAGCACCAGAAATCAATCCAAACATCTACAACCAACTTACATTTTATCAAGGAGTTAAAGCCAATTCCTGGAGGAAGGACAGTATTTTCAAAAAATCATGTTGGGAAAACTGGATTTCCACATGCAGAAGCATGAAGCAAGACCCCTACCTTACACTTTACACAAAAATCCACTCAACATGGGTTAAAGATCTAAATATATGACCCAACAACATAAAATTATTAGAGAACATCAGAGACAGCCTGCAAGCTGTGGGCACAGGCAAAGAATTCTTAGAAAAAACTCCAGTGGCATAGGCAACCAAAGCCAAAATTAATTGGAAATACATCAAATTGAAAAGTTTCTGTACTGCAAAAAAAAGTCAGGAAAGTGAAGAGGCAACCGACAGAATGGGAGAAAATATTTGCGAATTATGCAACTGATAAAGGATTAATAACCAGAATCTACAAAAAAATCAAGAAACTCCACAACAGAACAAACAACCCACTTAAGAGATGGGCCAAGAATATCAATAGACATTTTTCAAAAGAGGAAATCCAAATGGCCAACAAACACATGAAAAACGTTCAAGATCACTAGCAATCAGGGAAATTCAAATCAAAACCACAATGAGGATTAACCTCACTCTGGTTAGAATGGTTTTATACAGAAATCAACCAACAATAGATGATGGTGAGGATGTGGGGAAAATGCACAATATTCCACTGTTGGTGGGAATGCAAACTGGAAAAGCCACTATGTAAGAGAGTTTGGAGATACACCAGAAATCTGAATGTATCCCTACCACATGATCCAGCAATTCCACTCTTTGGAATTTAACCAAGGAAAATTAAATTGACAAATAAAAGAGCTGTCTGCACCTCAATGTTAATTGAAGCTCAATTCACAATGGCTAAGACATGGAATCAACCTAAATGCCCATCAACAGAAGACTGGATAAAGAAATTATGGGATATGTACTCTGTAATACTATACAGTGGTAAAAAAATTAAATCTGGACATCTGAGCACTTACTCAAATGTCAGGACCTCTGTACTTAATGTTTTTTACTATGAGAATTAACAGAAAATCTAATCTTCAAACAGCACTTTATACTTTGTGTTTCTGTGTGGGTGCAACCTGTTGAAATCTTTACTTAGTATAGAGTTGATCTTCTGTATATAAAGATAATTAAAATGAATCTTAATGAAGAATTGGATAGGAGAGGGAGTAGAAGATGGGATGGTTTGTGGGTGGAAGTGTGGTTATGGGGAGAATAACTGCTACAATCCAAAACTTGTACTTTTGAAACTTATATTTATTAAATAAAATTTCTATAATAATAATAATAATAATAATAATAATATCTGAATAGAGCAATACTGAGTAAGAACATCAAATCAGGAATAATGTGTTCAAATGAAAGATCAGCAACAAATATCGTCATTACTAAAATCTACAATATTTAAAAAAAAACACCAATTTTTCCAAAAGTTAGGGAAGTAACTTTTCCAAACTCATCATATGAGGCTAGCTTTTCCTAAATCAGAGTCTCTCTCTCTCTCTATATATATATATATATAGTCTTTATATATATATATGTATAATATATATATATAATGCAACATTCTCATCCTAATAGAATTGATATTAGAATATAGGTGCAAAATCTGATCATAATTGAATCCAGTTTGGAATCCCCCAAAAATAAAAATGTCAGATATAATAATCAAGTCAGAGGTAATCTAGGAATAGGGAAATTATGAATGTAATTCATAATTCCAATAATTCACAACAATCAAAAATAAACAGTATAATCAACTAAGTAGATGTAGAAAACATTTTATATAAAATTATGCATTCACATATGAGAAATAAATTGAGCAGAACATTTATAGATTGCATATACCTCAATTAAAAAATCCTTGCATTTAAGAATCCCTGAGCCATATCCTATTGAATGCCAACAAAATGAAAGCATTTCCCCTATAATTGGAACCATAAAATGATGCACATTTTCTACTTTTATATTCAATACTGCAATGTAAGGTCTAGGCAAAACAAGTAGACAAGGGAAGGAAATAAAAGACACACAAATAGAAAAGAAGAAATTCAAATTATTTGTATTTCCATATGATTTGATTCTATTTATATGGAAACGCAATGAGTGCCACAACAGGCCACCTGAACGGGTACATGACTGGTAGATTTGTAGGATATAAAGTAAGCACAAAAAATCAGAATAAGTTTTATATACCAATACTATTGTGAACCCACTGAAAAAATAAATTATAGAAGAAATTAAATTCACAATAAGAAATAAAATAACCTGGACTAAATTTGACTTGTGATGTAAAATACCTCTACAACAACAATTGTAAAACCATGATAAAAGAAGCTGAGATAAAAAAGACCTCTCATATTCACAGATTGAAGTACTTCCTAATATTTCCATATTCTCTAATGTACAGATACAACATGCTTTCCATCAAAATCAATGGAATTCATCATATATCTAGAAAAACAAACCTAAACCACATATCTTCATATAGATTAAAATACGTCCCACATAGAAAAATAACTCTTGAGAAACAGAACAAGTCTGGGATCGCAACACTTGAATTCAATACATTCTACAGATGTATGGTAAACTCTGTCATAAAAACTGATGAATAGACCAATGTAAGAGGATGGAGGCTCCCAAAAAGAAATACAGAACCTAACAGACAATGGATCTTTGACAAAGCTAACAAAAATACACTGGAAAAGGAATAGTCTACTCAGTAAATTGTCCAGAATCAATAGGATATACATATGGGCATGACTAAACCCATATGACCACCCCTCTTTTCCTATACAAAGTCAACTGAATGTGAGTCATGGATGTAAATGTAAGAACTGAAACACAAAATATAGAGAAAACTGTAAGACATTCACATAAGCAATGGCTTCTTAATAAGATACCCAAAGAGCAGGCAACAAAAAACTAATAGAGAAACCTTATATCAAACTAAGAAGATAATTCACAACAAATAGGACAATCATCAGACTGAAGATAAAACCCCTCTTAACTCCTACAAAGCCAGAATCACCTTAATTCCAAAACCAGGTAAATGTGCAAAGCAAATGAAGACAAATATTTTTGATAAATACAGATGCAAAAAAATCCTCAACAAAATGCTTGCTAATCAAACATAACAACACATTGCAAATATAATTCACCCAGACCAAGTGGGAGTGCACTAGATAAAATATGTCCTTGATAAAAACCTTAAACTGGGAATAGAAGGAATATCCATCAACACATTCAAGGTAGTTTATGACAAACACAGAACCACCATAAAATTGTGTGGGCAAATTGTAAGCTTTCCACTAAGATCCACAAGGATGCCCACCTCTATAATTGCTATTCAGTGTACTTCTGGAAGGTCTACTGAGAGCCACCAAGCAAGCAAAATCCAATCAAAGGGATACAAATTAGAAAGGATGAAGTCAAATTATTACTGTTGATAGAAGATATTATTTTATGGCTGATGCCACAGCTTATTAGGCTAATCCTCCACCTGTGGCACCAGTACCCCAGGTTCTAGTCCCAGTTGGGGCACTGGTTATGTCCTGGTTGCTCCTCTTCCTGTCCATCTCTCTGCTATGGCCCAGGAAAGCAGAAGAGGATGGCCTAAGTGCTTGGGCCCTGCACCCACATGGGAGACTGGCAGGAAGTATCTGGCTCCTGGCTTCAGATTGGTGCAGTGCACTGGCCATAGCAGCCATCTGGGGGGTGAACTAATGGAAGGAAGACCTTTCTCTATGTTTCTCTCTCACTCACTGTCTAACTCTGCCTGTCAAAAGAAAAAAAAAAAGAAGATATGATTTTATATATAGGGAAGACAAAAGACTCCATTAAGAGACTATTGGAACTCAAGAGAGTTTGGTAAAGTTGCAAGATATAAAATCAATACACAAAATTCAATAGCATTTGTACAAAAAGACAATGCTATGGCTGAGAAAGGACATGCAAGATCAGTTCAATTCACAATAGCCAGAAATATTGGAGTAAATTTAACTAAAGAGGTCAAATATTTTTCACTATTATAAAACATTTTAAAAGAAATAGAAGAGCATATAAAAATGGAAATATATGTGTAATGTTCATGGATTAGAATTAATATATTCAAAATGACCATACTACTGAAAGCAATTTACATGTGCAATATGATCCCAATCTAAATAACAATGACATTCTTCTGAAAAAAATGATAGAAAAAAAGATGATAAAATTTATATGGAAGCCCAAGAGATCCTGAATAGCTAGAGCAATATTAAAGACTAAAACAAAGCCAGACGCATCACAATATCAGATTTCATGACAAACTACAGGTTAGATAGATTCAAAAAAGCCTGATACTGGCATAAAAATAGACAGGTAGACCAATGGACTGGAGTAGAAATTCCAGAACTTAATACACTCATGTACAACCAACTGATTTTTGACAAAAGAGCCAAAATCAATGCCTGTAGAAAAGGTACTCTTCAACAAATGTTACTGGAAAACTTGGACTCTACATGTAGAAGTATGAAACAAGACCACCACCTTACAATTTATACAGAAATGAACTATAGATGAATAATGATATAAAACAATAACCTGATAACATCAAATTACTAGATGAAAACATTGGGAAACACAGCAAGACATAGGCATAAACAAGGAGTTCTTGCTAAATACCCCAGAAACATAGGCAATCAAAGCAAAAATAAACAAATAGGATTGCTTTAAGCTAAGATACTTATGCACTGCAAAGGAATCACTCAACAAATTGTAGAGGCAACCAAGAGAACAGGAGAAAATATTTGCAAATCATGCAATGGATAAAGGTCTAATATGCAGAATCTACAAAGAGTTCAAGTAATCCAGAACAACAAAAATCCTGGCAAGCAATGGGCAAAGGACAAAACAGACATTTTTGAAGGATGACATTCAAATGGTCAACAGAAACATGTAAAAATGCTCAGGATAATTAGCCATCAGGTAATGCAAATCAAAAGGAGGATGAGAGTGAAACCTCACCCCAGTTGGAGTGGCTGTCTTTCAAAAATTATAAAACAATAAATGTTAGCAAGGATATGGAAGATAAAATACTATATTTCACTGCTGGTTGGATTGTAAAAGAGTACAACCATTATGGAACACAGTCTGTTAATTTTTCAGAAATCTTCAAATTGTTCTACTGTATACACAGCCATCCCACTCCTAAAAATTTACCCAAATGGAATGAAATCAGCATAAGCAAGACTTGTCTGCACTTCATGTTATTGTAGATCAATAGCTAAGTTATGACATCAACCTAGAGGTCCATCAACTGAATAATGGTTAAAGAAAATGTGGTATATATACACTATGCAAAAATACTCAGCTATATAAATTAATAAGATCTTTTCTTTTACAACAAAATATATGCATATGGAAGCCATTATACTCAGTCAAATAAACCCAGTCCTCAAAAGAGTAATACCACATGTTTTCTCTGATTTGTGGTATTTAATATACAGAGCACAAAAATGCAATGTTGAGATTTGGTTATTGCTTACAATCCTTGTCTATACTCTTGATAAACAGTGATTTTTCTACTTGTTCCTTGTTCAGTTCTTTATTCGGTGGAGAGTTAAGCTTGTGATTATAAAATAAATTGAAATTTTTTATTATAGATATAAAAAGAAGAAAAACAAGAGAGGAAAGAGGGTTGGAGCATGGGCAAGAGGGAGGTTAGGGTGGGAAATATCATGCTCTTAAGTCTGAATGTATGAAATACAAGAAATTTGTTCACCTTATATGAATAAAATCATTTTAATACCCCAGTAAACTGGGATAAAATATCTGCCAATTCTGTATTTTATGAAGAACTGAAATTCAGAATACATATGAAATTGATGAAATTATGCACAAGTGTATCTAAGAATTGGGAAAGGATCTGAACAGGCATTTTCTGTGAAGAAGAAATACCCATGGTCATCAAAAATGGGAAAACATGCAATATAATTATTATATCGGAAAATGCAAATCAGAATACACTAGGTGTCATCTCACTCCATAAAATAAATGCTGATGGGATATGAAGCAAAGAAAACCTTAATGTATTGGAGCCTGCACTGTTGTATAGCAATTAAAGCCACCACCTGCAGTGCCAAAATGCCATATGGGAACTTGAGTCCCAGCTGCTCCACTTCTGATCCAGCTCTCTGCTGTGGCCTGGGAAAGCACTGGATGGCCCAAGTCTTTATGCCTCTGCACAAACCTGGGAGATCTGGGGGGAAGCTTCTGGCTCCTGGCTTTGTTTTGGCCCAGCTCTAGCCATTGCAGCCATCTGGTAAGTGAACCAGTGGATGGAAGATCTCTCTCTCTCTCTCTCTCTCTCTCTGCTTCTGCCTATCTGTAATTCTGACTTTCAAATAAATATTTTAAAAAATAAGATATTTATGAGAATACAAGTTAGCCTGAGCATTATGGAGACTAGCATGGCCATCTTTCAAAAAATGAAAAGGGATACACCTCTCCAACCATTGTGTATGTATCAGAAGGAAATGAAATCTGCATACAAGAGGTTTCTTCTTCCTGTTTTGACTATAGCACTAATCTAGTGGTAAATATTTGGAACCAACCTAGGTATCTGTCAATGGGTTACAGGTTTTCCAATCCTAATTCAGTGATTAAAAAAGATTGAAATATTATTTGCTTCAAAATGGGTGGAACTGGAGATCCTTAAGTGAAATAGTCTAGCAAAGGAAGAAAGAAATCTCACATGTTCTCTGATATATGGGTTTCTAAAAAAAATGGTGGATATAAGCATAAGTGTTTTTAATCAGGATGGGAAGATTCATTACTGAAACAATACCAAACAAAGCTAGCAAAACTCATGGTTTAGAGAAACAGAAAGTAAGCAAACAAAAACATCAAAGAACCAGGACTGGTGCTCTTGGGGGCAGAAGTAGAAGAGATTGGGAAAACACCTGAACTGACCAAGGCCCCTATATTTTCCTGAATATTGACTCTATGGATGTTAACATTCTTATTCAAATTTAGCAGAAAACAAAGATGTCAACAATTCATTTTCCTTTCAGGTTTTATTACTGTATAGTAGGGATCTATGCAATAGTATATGTCTAACATGAAATCATGGCACACAATTTCTAAATTGGTGGACTAAGTGCAATTAAAAGGCAATAAGTTTTAACAAAGATATTAAAAAAAAACCCCAGCTCTTGGAAACAACCTGTTTATCCCAAAGTAACAAGGGACCCCAAACTCAGAAGGCTACCCAGGTTCGCAGAATTTGGGGATCACTTTCAGGAGATGCAAACTAAGGGGATTCACTCTCAGGAACTGAATAAAGCAAACCTCAGCAGCCAGAAAATTTAATTCTGAGAGTTCTAAACTTTTTACTTTTCCCTCCCAATAGTCTGCACTGGCTCCCTCCTCCAGGATCTTAATTCTCACCAGAAATCAAACACTTAAAATCACTTTAAGTATGTGACCTCTGTAGTTATTTTCATCATAACACCAAATGTGTTTGTTTGCTTAATTTCAAACAACACATCTATAACACCTATGATTTTCCAACAGTTCAATTCTGACATTAAATAGAGTTAGTAGACATAAGAGATTAAGATCTTAGTCTAAACACACCCCAGCTATATACCAATGAAAGAACATATTTGATTTTCTGGCTCCAAAGTTATGAAGTTATCCAGAGATCCCCCTCTAAATCTATCTTATTAGCATTAACTTAGCTATGGCCTGAAATTTGTGTATTCAACAGAATCATAGCCACTCATATTGCCCATGAAATATCAGAGTCTTAAAGGGACAGGAAATGAGGAGAAAAGAATTTTTTTTTCTTTTACCAGTCACAAATAAACTCTCAAATTTATAAACCATTTTACAGCCAGCAGGATCTGATCTTCTGAGATATTCTCAAATGCTACAAACTATCATTTGACTAAACCAAATCTGGATGCACAATGAAACCACTGTGTGTTCAACAGTTTATTTGATTTTCAGCTCTCACACCGTTAGCTTGGGTTGAGCAGTGAAGGATTATTGGCCTTTACAAAGACTTTACTCTCCATGCAAGGGTGTGGAGACATTTAATCCCAATTAGGAGAGATTAATCATTGGGAACAGGTGGGACCCTATAGAAGTAATTAGGCTAAATCAATTCATGTGATTGTTGAGTTACTGCTTATTCCCAGGTGTGTGCTATAGAAACTACTTCATATTTGAATCTCCTGAAAATGCATTATTTGCTCATATGGTCTCTGTGCCACCCAAGCCTCCACCAACAAAGTGACCATCAATAGATACTGCCCTCTGACCTTGGACCAAAGCCATGAGAAATATCATTTCTTTCTAAATTACTGAGTCTGTACTATTCTGTTATTAGCATCAGAAAAAAAAAAAAAAACCTGACTCAGAACCTAGGAAGAGCTGTGCTGACAGGACCTCATTTCTCAACCAAAGGATATCAGATCATATGTGGAAGTTCATTTCTCCATGGGGCTTCTGTAATAACCATCAATTTGGAAAGATGTGACACCCCAGGTTTCATTTAGACACAAGATAGGACATCAGGGTCCTGGCTACTGGCCCAGCTCACATCCTGTGACCGCAGACTACTGATCTCTGACACTCACCACTTTCCAACGTCCAAGGCATCCCAGCGTCCTCCTGAGGGATCCTGAGGGTGGTGAGGGAAGTTCACAGAGCAGCAACGGGTGAAACGAAACACCTGAGACCTCTCTCAGGAACAAACCCAGAAAGCCTAGTATTGGGACGCCAGAAAAGATGCTATGTGGTTCAGCAGTGTTGCCTGTGATTTTAAAGTCTGCCCTAACCATGAGCACGAATTACGTCAGAGAACACACAGCCAATCAAAATGCTCCTAGCATGAGGGAAGTAGCTTGGGGTTGCGGCAGGTGGGGGAAGAGAGGAGCTCTATGTGGTCTCATGTCTGAAACTGCCTCATCTTTGCAGCTTGATCTTCCCAACAGCAGGGGCCGCTCTCACCTTCCTGATGATCACCTCAGAGCACTGCCCCTCCCTCTTTTTTCCAGGACCCTATTAAAATCTTGTGACCCTTGGACTTTCAATAATCTTCCCATGTGTAACAAAGTGCTGAATCTTTCCGGTATTCTGGGTCTTTATATTATTTATATTCTTGGCTCTTTTTTAAGCTCATTTGACTTTTAAAAAAATATTGATTCCAGGACTATTTTAAGATACTAAAAATTACATTACATAGATTAACCTCTCTTTATCTTGTTTCTCTTACAGATATTTACTTGTAGTTCTGTATTCTGTAATTAAATATTTTTGTCTTTTTTGTTCTTACTGGTATGTCATAACACACTGGGTTTATATATTGATCTTAAACACAGAAATCCTGCATAATTCTCTGGTCAGTTTTTATTTGTTTTGAATTTTATGGGATTATCTCTGTATATAATAGTTTAACTAACATTTATTGATGGGTTTGCTGCTTAAAAGCATATCCTTATACATAAAATTTTCTTTTGTTTTTCAAATTTCCTTACTGCACATTTAGGACATTGTTGGAGTCAGAAAGTAAAAAGAGGAGTGGCTTGTACAGCTGTGTTCCCAGGGAAATAGTTTTCAGTGTTCTATGACAATTATGCTTTATATTCGAGGTGCCTTGCAGCCCATCTTAATTTTAATAATAGCTATTTTACTGCTTTACTCACAATTTATTTTTGTGATTAGATGCTTAATTTTATTCAAAGCTTTTTATATTTTAATTGCAGTTACCATGTGATTTTTTTGTTTCTCTTCCACATGATTTATTTACATGATTTATTTAGAAATGTTAAACACCTTGGCATTTTTGCTTTTTATTGATGTCTTGTGATTTCATATTTTGCTTCACATTAATATTTTGTTTAAAATATTTATACCTCTTTTTATAAAGATGTGTTTTTTTGTTTTTGTTTTTATTTTTGTTTTTTAGACAGGCAGAGTGGACAGTGAGAGAGAGAGAGAGAGACAGAAAGAAAGGTCTTCCTTTACCATTGGCTCACACTCCAATGGCCGCTGTGGTCGGCACGCTGCGGCCAGCACACCACACTGATCTGAAGCCAGGAGCCAGGTGCTTTTCCTGGTCTCCCATGCGGGTGCAGGGCCCAAGCACTTGGGCCATCCTCCACTGCACTCCCGGGCCATAGCAGAGAACTGGACTGGAAGAGGGGCAACCAGGACAGATTCCAGCACCCCGACTGGGACTAGAACATGGGGTGCGAGTGCCACAGGTGGAGGATTAGCCTGTTGAGCCGAGGCACCGGCCCAAAGACATGTTCTTTAAGCTCCTTTTTAGTTCATGTCTTGATCTGACTGTGGCATCAATGTAATATTGCATTCAGAAAAGAAATTCAATCATATTCCCTATTTACTACCACTTTTCATGAATCTGGGAAATTGAGAAGTGTTTTACTGCCTTGTATATTTTTTTAACTTTTATTTAATAAATATAAATTTCCAGTGTACAGCTTTTGGATTACAATGGCTTCCCCCTCCCATAACTTCCCTCCCACCCACAACCCTCCCCTCTCCTGCTCCCTATCCCCTTCCATTCACATCAAGATTCATTTTCAATTCTCTTTATATACAGAAGATCAATTTAGTATAAAGATTTCAACAGTTTGCACCCACATAGAAACACAAAGTGAAACATACTGTTTGAGTACTAGTTATAGCATTAAATCAAAATGTACAGCACATTAAGGACAGATCCCACTTGAGGAGCAAGTGCACAGTGACTCCTGTTGTTGACACAACAAATTGACTCTCTAGTTTATGGTGCCTGTAACCACCCTAGGCTCTCGTCATGAGTTGCCAAGGCTATGGAAGCCTTCCAAGTTTGCCGACTCTGATCATATTTAGACAAGGTCATAAAAGACAGAGTGAGGATAGTAACCAATGATCCTAAGAGTGGCATTCACCAGGTTTGAACAATTATACAGCATTAAGTGGGGAAGAGGACCATCAGTACACACAGATTGGGAGTAGAGCCATTGGTGGTAGAGTAGAGGTTATGATTACAAAGGAATGAGGCCCAAGTACGCTAGACAGGGTCTAGAACAAAGGACAGAGTCATTATTAGAGGAGATAAGAAAGGTGCTGTCTAAGCTACAATTAAGTTTTCTGATTGAGAGGCAAATAGAACCTGATAGAAGGGGCTTGATAATAATCTGGTGGGCTTTAGGCCTTGTAAGTTAAGAGTCCCAGACCTATCTATCTCTTCACATGGGGTATATCCTAAGGGAGGTATGAACCTCCTAGGGGAAGGCACTCTGTTGACTTTCATTACTTGGCTGGCCTGGGAGGAGAGCTGGCCAGGTAAAGGCAGGTGGCATCTCTAACAAGAAATTTACAGATCTGCCTGCAATGTTGCTGACCCTACTTGACCAAACCCTCAGTTTCTTCCCCTACTCTTCCTTGACCCTGCAGTATCTCCACTTTTATTAACCTGTGTCTTCCCGAACTATCAGTGTGCTCCCTTCCTATTCTGCCATCTTGCCGCTCCTCAACATCTCTTACTGCCTTGTATATTTGAGAAATTCTATAAATCTAGGCCAGAAATTTTGCTTTTCAAATTTGTTTATTGATTATTTTGATTTTTCTTTCTTATTTTTTCTTTCTTTTTTTTGACAGGCAGAGTGGACAGTGAGAGAGAGACAGAGAGAAAGGTCTTCCTTTTGCCGTTGATTCACCCTCCAACGGCCGCCACGGCCAGCGCAGCACGCTGATCCAATGGCAGGAGCCAGGTGCTTCTCCTGGTCTCCCATGGGGTGCAGGGCACAAGCACTTGGGCCATCCTCCACTGCCTTCCCTGGCCACAGCAGAGAGCTAGACTGGAAGAGGGGCAATCGAGACAGAATCCGGTGCCCCGACCGGGACTAGAACCTGGTGTGCCAGCGCTGCAAGGTGGAGGATTAGCCTAGTGAGCCGCGGCACCGGAACTTATTTTTTCATAGTACACTTTTTTATTTAATAAATGTGAATTTACAAAGTGCAACTTTTGCATTGTTGCAGCTTTCCCCCCAATCTCCCTCCCTCCCACAGCCCTCTCATCTCCCACTCCCTCTCCTATCCTGCTCTTCATCAAGTTTCATTTTCAATTATCTTTATATACAGAAGATCAACTTAGTATATACTAAGCCAAGGTTTCAACAGACTGCACCCACACAACTGCACAAGATATAGAATGCTGTTCAACTAGTAGTGTTATCATTAACTCTCATAGCAAAACACATTTAGGACAGAGATCCTACATGGGGAGCATGTGCCCAGTGACTCTCGTTGTTGATTTAACAATTGACACTTATTTATGATGTCAGTAATCACCCAAGGCTCTTGCTATGAGCTGTCGAGGCTATGGAGGCTCCTTGAGTTTCCCAACCCTGAACTTGTTTAGTCAAGGCCATATCACAATGGAGGTTCCTTCCTTCAGAGAAAGGTGCCTCCTTTTTTGATGGCCTGTTCTTTCTGCTGGGGTCTTGGTCACTGAGACCTTTCATTCAGGTTGTTTTTGCCACAGTGTCTTGGCTTTCCATGCCTATGAGACTCTCTTGGGCCTTTTAGCCAGATATGAATGCCCCAAGGGTTGATTCTAAGGCTGGAGTGCTGTTTAGGGCATTTGCCATTCTATGAGTCTACTGTGTGTCCCGCTTCCCCCGCAGGATCATTCTCTCCCTTTTAGTTCTATCCTTCATTATTTGCAGACACTGGTCTTATTTGTGAAATCTCTTTGGTGCTTACTCTATCTTTTTGATCAATTATGTACTTAAACTTATCACTTTAACAAGTGAGATGGCTTTACCTTTGGAGGTAAGTCCGAGTGAGCATGTGCTGACCTGTATATCTCCTCCCTCTCTGATTCCCACTCGTATATTTAACAGAGATCACTTTTCTGTTGATTTTAAATACCTAAGAATAATTGTGTATTAATTATTCAACCAGTGGTATTAAGTAGAACAAACAGAACAACAACAACAAAAAATACTAAAGGGAATAAAATAGTAAGTTGTTCCTCAACAGTCAAGACAAGGGCTAATCATGTCATTGTTTCTCATGGTGTCCATTTCACTTCAACGGGTTTCCTTTTAGGTGCTCAGTTAGTTGTCATCGATCAGGGAGAACATATGATATTTGTCCCTTTTGGACTGGCTTACTTCACTCAGCACGATATTTTCCAGATTCCTCCATTTTGTTGCAAATGACCAGATTTCTTTACTGCTGTGTATTATTCCATAGAGTGCATATCCGATAATTTTTTATCCAGTCATCCATTGATGGGAATTTAGGTTGATTCCATGTCTTAGCTAATGTGAATTGAGCTGCAACAAACATTGAGGTGCAAACAGCTCTTTTTTTCACATTTAATTCTATTTGGGTAAATTCCAAGGAGTGGGATGGCTGGGTCATGTGGTAGGGCTGTATTCAGGTTTATGAGGACCCTCCAAACTGCCTTCCATAGTGGCTTTACCAGTTTGCATTCCCACCAACAGTGGATTAGTGTTCCTTTTTCCCCACATCCTCACCAGCATCTATTGTTAGTTGATTTCTGCATTTAAGCCAATCTAACTGGAGTGAAGTGAAACCTCATTGTGTTTTTTTTTTTTACAGGCAGAGTGGACAGTGAGAGAGAGACAGAGAGAAAGGTCTTCCTTTTGCCGTTGGTTCACCCTCCAATGGCCGCCGCGGTAGGCGCACTGCGGCCGGCGCACTGCGCTGATCCAATGGCAGGAGCCAGGTGCTTCTCCTGGTCTCCCATGGGGTACAGGGCCCAAGGACTTGGGCCATCCTCCACTGCACTCCCTGGCCACAGCAGAGAGCTGGCCTGGAAGAGGGGCAACCGGGACAGGATCGGTGCCCCGACCGGGACTAGAACCCGGTGTGCCGGCGCTGCAAGGTGGAGGATTAGCCTAGTGAGCCATGGCGCCGGCCTCATTGTGGTTTTGATTTGCATTTCCCTGATTGATAATGATCCTGAGCATTTTTTTCATGTGCCTGTTGGCCATTTGGATTTCCTCTTTTGAAAAATGTCTGTTAAGGTCTTTGGCCCATATTTTTATTGGATTGTTTGTTTTGTTGCTGTGGAGTTTCTTGATTATTTTATAGATTCTAGTTGTTAATCCTTTATCAGTTGTGTAGTTTGTGAATAACATCTCCCATTCTGTTGGTTGCCTCTTCACTTTCCTGACTGTTTCTTTTGCTGTAAAGAACCTTTTCAATTTGAGGTAATCCCATTTGTTTATCTTATTTTTGATCACCTGTGCCTCTGGGGTCTTCTCCAGGAATTCTTCACCTGTTCAAATATCTTGAAGGGTTTCCCCTATGCTCTCAATTAGTTTCATTGTGTTGTGGCATATCTCTAGTTCTTTGATCCACGCTGAGTGGGTTTTTGCATAAGGTGTAAGGTTGGGGTCTTGCTTCATACTTCGACATGTGGACATCCAGTTTTCCCAGCACCATTTGTTGAAGAGGGGTTGGTTTTAGGTCCTTTGTCGAATATGAGTTGGTTATAGATACTTGGATTGATCTCCGGTGTTTCTAGTCTGTTCCATTGGTCTGCCCATCTGTTTTTGTACCAGTACCAGGCTGTTTTGATTATAACTGCCCTGTAGTATGTCTTGAAGCCTGGAACTGTGATGCCTCTGGCTTCGTTTTTATTGTAAAGGATTGTTTTAGCTATCCATGGTCTCCTGTTTCTCCATATGAATTTCAGCATCATTTTTTTCTAGGTCTTTGAAGAATGACTTTGGTATTTTGATTGGTATTGCATTGAACTTGTAAATTGCTTTTGGGAGAATGGACATTTTGATGATATTGATTCTTCCAATCCATGAGCATGCCAAATTTTTCCATTTTTTTGTGTGTCTTCTTCTATTTCATTCTTTAATGTTTTGTAATTTTCATCATAGAGGTCTTTGACATCCTTGGTTAAATTTATTCCAAGATACTTGTTTTTGTCGCTATTGTGAATGGGATTGATCTTAGAAGTTCTTCATTAGCCACGGCATTGTCTGTGTATACAAAGGCTGTTGATTTCTGAGCATTGACTTTTTATCCTGCTACTTTACCAAACTCTTTTATGAGTTCCAATAGTCTCTTATAGGAATTCATTGGATCCCCTATATACAGGATCATGTCATCTGCAAATAGGGATAGTTTAGCTTCCTCCTTTCCCATTTGTATCCCTTTAATTTCTTTTTCTTGCCTAATGGCTCTGGCTAACTCTTCTAGGACTATGTTGAAAAGCAATGGTGAGAGTGGGCATCCCTGTTTGGTGCCAGTTTTCAATGGAAATGCCTCACAACTTTTCCCCATTCAATAGGATGCTGGCCATTGGTTTATCATAGATTGCCTTAATTGTGTTGAGGAATGTTCCTTCTAACCCCAATTTGCTGAGAGTTTTCAGCATGAAAAGGTATTGTATTTTGTCAAATGCTTTCTCCGCACCTATTGAGATAATCATATGATTTTTGTTTCTCAATTTGTTAATGTGATGTATCACATTGATTGACTTTTGAATATTGAACCATCTCAGCATACCAGGGATAAATCCCACTTAGTCTGGGAGAATGATCTTTCTAATATGCAGTTGGATTCAGTTTGCCAGAATTTTGTTGAATATTTTTGCATCTATGTTCATCAGGGAGATAGGTATGTAGTTTTCTTTTTCTATTGTGTCTTTTCCGGGCTTAGGAATTGAGGTGATATTGGCTTCATAGAAATAATTTGGGAGGATTCCCTCCCTTTCAATTGTTTTGAATAATTTGAGAAGGACTGGAGTTAGTTGTTCTTTAAATGTCTGGTAGAATTCAGCGGTGAAGCCATCCAGTTCTGGGCTCTTTTTTTTGGTAGTGCATTTATTACTGATTCAATTTCTTTCATGGTTATGGGTCTGTTTAGGTCTTCTATATCTTCACAGCTCAGTTTAGGAAGGTTGTATGTGTCCAGGAATCTATCCATTTCTTCCAGATTCCCCAATTTGTTAGCATACATCTCTTTGTAGTGGTGTCTGATTATTCTTTTTTATTTCTGTTGTGTGTTGTTACATTTCCATTACTATCTTTGATTTTATGGATTTGGGTCTTCTCTCTCCTTTTTTTTGGTTAGTTGGGCCAATGGTGTGTCTATTTTGTATATTTCTTCAAAGAACCAGATCTTGGTTTTGTTGATCTTTTGTATTGTTTTTTTTGTTTGTTTGTTTCAATTCTGTTTATTTCTTCTCTAATCTTGGTATTTCTTTCCTTCTGCTGGGTTTGGGCTTCATTTGCTGCTGTTTTTCCAAATCCTTGAGGTGCATGGAGAGTTCATTTGTTTGGTTCTTTTCCCGTTTCTTGATATAGGCACCAATTGCTATAACTTTCCTCTTAGCACTGCTTTTGCTGTATCCCACAGGTTTTGATAGGTTGTGTTATCATTTTCATTTGTTTCTAGAAATCTTTTGATTTCTTTGATGATCCACTGTTCATTCAGAATCATGTCCATTCTCCATGTGTTTGCATATGGTGTAGAGATTCTTCAGTTGTTAATTTCGAGTTTCACTGTGCTATGGTCTGAGAAGCTGCATGGTATAGTTTCAATTTTTTTTGAATTTTTGAGGCTCCCTTTATGGCCTAGCATATGGTCAATCCTAGGTTATGTTCCATGTACTGGGGAGAAATATGTGAACTCTGTGGCTGTGGGGTGGAAGGTTCTGAAGATATCTACTATGTCTATTTGGTCTATAGTCAATTAGCTCTGTTGTTTCCTTGTTGATTTTCTGTCTGGTTGATCTGTCCATTGGTGAGAGTGGGGTGTCAAAGACCCCTGTTACTATTATATTTGAATCTATATCTCCCTTTAAGTCCTTTAGTAATTCTTTCAAGTAGCCAGGTGCCCTGTAATTAGGTGCATATACATTTATAATAGTAATGTCTTCATGTTCGATAGATCCTTTAATCATTGTATAATGCCTTATTTGTCTCTTTTAAAAGTTTTTATGTTAAAGTCTATTTTGTCTGATATTAGAATGGCCACACCAGCTCTTTTTTGATTTCTGTTAGCTTGGAGTATCTTTTTCCATCCTTTTACTTTCAGTCTGTGTGCATCTTTGCTGATAAGGTGTGTTTCCTGAAGGCAGCATATAGATGTATTCTCTTTTTTGATCCAATCGGCTAGTCTGCATCTTGGTAGTAGAGTTAAGACCATTCACATTCAATGTGACTACTGTTAGGTACTGTCTTTTCCAAGTCATGTTTCCTGAAATGAGCTGTTGATGTATTTTGAAATTCATTTGTAGCTTATTCTACTTTTGCTTTTTTTTGTAGTGAAGTTCTTGTTTTTGTATTTCTGTGTGCAGCACATCTTTGAGCCAGTGTTGCAGGGTTGGACACGAGGATACAAATTCTTTCAGTTTCTATTTGTCATGGAAGGTCTTTATTTCCCCTTCATTCATAAATGATAGCTTTGCAGGATATAGTATTCTAGGTTGGCATTGTTTGTCTTTTAAAACTTGGAATATATCATGCCATTGTCTCCTGCCTGTAGTGTTTGCGCTGAGAAGTCTTGGGTGAGTCTGATTAACTTACCCCTGAATGTGATTTGTCATTTCTCTCTGGCACATTTTAGGATTTGTTCTTTGTGTGTCACTGAGCTGAGTGTTGCCACAATGTGTCACAGTGAATTTCTCTTCTGGTCTAACCTGTTGGGGCTCCTGGCTATTAGTTGAATTTGTCTGTTATTATCCATTTGCCTCTGTTGGAAATTTTCTGATATTATTTCATTGAAAATGCCTTCCAATCCATTCTCTCTTTCCACATCATCCGGGACTCCTATTATCTGAATATTATAATGCTTGATTGAATCTTATAGGTCTCCAACCATATTTTTTAATTTTCTAATTTCTTCTTCCTGTGTTTGAACTGATTGTATTATTTCTGGAAGTTTGTCTTTGAATTCTGACATTCGCTCTTCTATTTCATCTGTTCGATTTCTGAGGGATTCCATGGTGTTTTTTATATGGTCAATTGAGTTTTTCATTTTCAGTATTTCATTCTGGCTTCTCTTTAGGATCTCTAATCCTTGGACTTGCTTTTCATTCAGAGCTTGAAACTGTTTCTCATTACTTCTAAGTAATCTAATTATTAATTTTCTGAATTCTTTTTCTGGCATGGTTTCAAATTCTTCTTCTTCAGCCTCTATTATGGATGGTTTAACCTGCTCCATTGGCATGTTTATAGGTTCTTTTATATTCTTATTCTGGTTTTTTCCTTTGTTCTTTGATATTTTCGTTTGTCTTGATTTTCAGGTTGATTTCCCTCTGCTATGTGCTGCTGTGGGTCTGTACCAAAATCCAGTGTAAGCAGGCTGCTCTACCTTCTAGTGTTTGTTTATTAATTAATTTATTTTTATTTATTTAGTTATTTTCTTTTTGGTAACTTGAGTGGGCTGGTGTCAGGGCTTTGAGGTGCCAAGCTCTGCCCCTTGTGGCTGGTTTCCCTGTTCCTTTGTTCAGCCTGATATGCCTGTCTGTGCCTGGGTCTCGTTGGTCAGCTGTTCTCCCTCACTGTGTCCCCCGCACAAGGAGTGAGGAGTAGCTCCCAACCACCTTTGGACTCCACCCCTGAAGTTTCCTCCTTCAGAGTTCTCCTTTATGCCCAAATGTAAACAAACAAGATGGCTGCTTTCCACCTGCTGCAGCTCTGACTGGGGGGAGGGTGGTGACACCAAAGGATCCTGGTGTGTTCAGTTCCTCAGTTCACCCCCCTAGATTGTGCCTTCTTCCCATGGGCACTGTTCACTTTGTTTTGATTTCAATTTCCTCCCCTGCTCATTTGTGCATGTCTCACCTGTCCAACCCAGGGTGGGTTGGGGGGGGAGGCAGTGAGTGCAGTGGTGGCTGTGAGCGGCTGCTGCAGCTGTGTGGGCTGGCTTGTCTCACCTCCCTCTCCAGCGCTGGTGCATAGACTCGTCAGCTGGGTTCCTGCACCATGGATGCCCATGTCCTTGCATGTCCACCGTGTCCTCCTAGCTCCAGAAAAGTTTCCTCTGCAGTTTTTTCTCTAACTTTTCCCCAAAACTACATCATCTCCACCTTTATTGAACTTTCTTTTCCCGGACTATCGGTGTGCTCCCTCCCTATTCTGCCATCTTGCTGTCCCGCTTGATTTTTCAAACACTGATTCAACTTATTTTGTTTTTGTAGCAGATTCCTATGTTATGCGAGATTTTTGATAAATTTATTTAATAATGTGGTGGCTCTGGGTTTAAGTTTAAAAAACTTATTTATATGCATTTCAGAATATCCTTTAACTGTCTTGCTAAATTTTATCAAGAACAATGTTGTTTGAATTACTGTCAGTGGTTATCTGTGATGCATATTTTTACTTTTTCTTAAGATTTTACTAGTCTTTATTAATTCTACTCAATTCATTAAAAATATTTATTTGAAAGGAAGAGTTACAAAGAAGCAGAGGCAGAGAGAGAGATGTATTCCATCCTCTGGTTTATTCCCCAAATGGCTGTAATGGCCACAGCTGTGCAAGCCTGAAACAAGGAGTCAGGAGCTTCTTCTGGCACTCACATGTGGGTGCAGGGGCCCAAGGACATGAGCCATCTTCTACTGCTTTTCCAGGCCATAGAAGAGAGCTGTATTGGAAGTGGTGCAGTTGGGACTTGAAGTGGCACCCGTATTGGATGCCAGCACTGCAGGTGGCAGCTTTACCTGATATGCCACAGTGCCAACCCCTCTGCTCATATGTTTTAAAAACACTTTTCCTTTTTTATTTGTTTCTGTCATACAGTCTTACTAAAGGTATTATATTGATGATATTCTCCATTTTCACTACCATATATTACTGTATAGTTCATCTTAGTTCTTAAGAAAGGTGTCACAATGATTAGGTCTCTGTCTTCCCACATAGTCTCTTGAGCCTATAAATTTATCTGTGTACTGATTTATATTACATCTCCCCTATTCCTTTCTGTGTTTGCCAGTCCTGTACCAACACCCTGCCAACTACCTGCCTCGTGATGTCTCAAGCTCCATGTGCCTTCCAGCTATGCCAGATTTTATGTATCTCTGATCTTGCTCATAAAACCCATATATTATCAGCAATTTTACCATCCTATGTGGCTGGGACTGATGTTCATCCTTGTAATTTTGTCATTTAAAAATCTGACATCCAAGCCTTCTCTTAGAAGCCTATCCTTGTGCCTGCAGCAAGGGCTGGCTGCAGGGTCTCCATCTCTTTTGTTTACACCCATCTTTCCTCAAGTGGCTCCTACTGTGCTTGCATCCTATGCCAATCCTCATGAGTCTCCAGCCCCTCTGCATGAAGCCATTATCTTCCCTTCACATGATGATCTCCCTGATCCATATAGCCATGCCAGGACACCTGTGTCTCTATTCCTTTATACAGATTGACTTCACCCCTAATTCCTGGAGGCTAAAATTCCCAATTGGTTTGCAATATTTGTCTCACTGTTGCAAATATATTGAGAATTACTGCCTGGCTTGAAAGTCAGTTGGTGGACAATGAGCTGAGAAATCACACAGATATTCACAATCAGTACTGCTGCAGTGTCCTTTCAGATTTTTCAAAACAAAATGCTAATGTTACATACAAATGGCATAACCATGAACAATGCCTTCCCTGCAACAAGGAAACAGAAACCACTTATTGAATGGACAACTGTGCAAAATAGATATTCAAAATATAACCAATTTAAACATTGGATTTTGGGGCTGGCACAATGGCTCACTTGGTTAATCCTCTGCCTGTGATGCTGGCATCACATTTGGGCCCCAGGTTCTAGTCCCAGTTGCTCCTCTTCCAGTCCAGTTCTCTGCTGTGGCCCAGGAGGGCAGTGGAGGATGGCCCAAGTGCTTGTGCCCCTGCACCCACATGGGAGACCAGGAAGAAGCACCTGGCTCCTGGCTTTGGATCTGCACAGTACAAGCCATAGCAGCCATTTGTGGAGTGAACCAATTGAAGAAATACCTTTCTCTCTGTCTCTCTCTCTCTCTCACTGTCTATAACTCTACCTGTCAAATAAAAAATAAATAAATAAATACTGGATTTTGAATATAAGTATATATTTGACAGTTTATGGAAAGACATGAGATTTGCATAGTTCAGTTTTACATATACACTTATGCATGAAAATGAAGTTCTCATATTATTATTATCTCTGCCAAGCATGGGGACATGCACAGAGACACACACAGCTGTGTACACATACACACTAGAATGAATTTGTATGATGCTTGTGTGCATCTTTAATATAGTCTACATAAGATGGGATATTAGAAAACATTAAAAATGATGAGCAATAGAAAAACTGACAACAGCCAGCGCCATGGCTCAACAGGCTAATCCTCCACCTAGCGGCACCGGCACACCAGGTTCTAGTCCCAGTCGGGGCACCGGATTCTGTCCCAGTTGCCTCTCTTCCAGGCCAGCTCTCTGCTGTGGCCTGGGAGTGCAGTGGAGGATGGCCCAAGTGCTTGGGTCCTGCACCCCATGGGGGATCAGGAGAAACACCTGGCTCCTGCTTCGGAACAGCGCGGTGCGCCGGCCGTGGCGGCCATTGAAGGGTGAACCAATGGCAAAAGGAAGACCTTTCTCTCTGTCTCTCTCTCTCACTGTCCACTCTGCCTGTCAAAAAGTAAAAAAAAAAAGAAAAAGAAAAACTGACAACAAATTCTGTAGTAGCATAAGAGCTGTATGGTATGTGGCCCTCTGGAGAGTGAACCAACAGATGGAAAACCTCTCTCTCTCTCTCTCTTTGTCTCTGCTTATCTGCTCCTCTGCCTTTCAAATAAATAAATAAATCTCTAAAAATGAATTAAAACAATGAAATAATATTTAACAGAGGCAAGAAAAATAAAACAAACATCTAAGAAATGGCATCAAAAAGTATCACACATAAATAGGATCCAATGATTTTTTTAACAAAAATGTTAACAAAGTTAATAAATCATTAGTAATAAAGTTGAGGAAAGAAAAACAAAAGTAATACCAATAACTAGTTTGAGTAATTGAAACAGAATCACTGTTTTATAGAGATACAAGGAGAAATGTGTGAAATTCTTGAAAATAAATTTTGACTGAAAAGATGAAAATCCACCATATTTTGAAAATCAAATTTACAAAAGACAAGCACAACATAAAACAGGAAAACCCCTTTTTAAACCCAGAAACTTGAGTCACATTTTGAAGATTCCAAACAACCAACCAAGAAAAACACACAATCAAGTTTTCAGACCCAGCCTTACAGAATGATCCAAACTTTTCAGGAAAAAAAATCTACATTTCTCAGACCTACACAAAGTAGAAAATCAGAGAACATTTTAAAATTTCTATTGGAAAATCAGCATAAAATTGATGCTGACCAGGACATGAAATAAAAATCAAGAAAAAAAAAAAAAACCTGGTGTTAAAATGGAAATGGCATAGAAAATTAATTATTTTGAAAAAAAAATTATGTAGGATCTCTGTCTTTAATGTGCTGTACATTGCTATTTAATGCTATAATTAGTAATCCAATGGTAGTTTTTTCACTCGATGTTGCTATATGGGCAAAATGTTGAAACCTTTACCTAATATATACTAAATTGATCTTCTGTATACAAAGAGAATTGAAAATGAATCTTTACATGAATGGAAGGGGAAAGGGAGCGGGAGGGGGGAGGGTTGCGGGTGGGAGGGAAGTTATGGGAGGGGGGAAGCCATTGTAACCCACAAGCTATACTTTGGAAATTTATATTCATTAAATAAAAGTTTAATAAAAAAAAATAAAAAATAAAAGCATCCATTTCATAAGCCAAGCTATAGGTATCCTAAGCAACATATTAATGTAATAAATTAAATTACATAAGAAAATATGTCAATAGCAAGAGAAATGTAATAAAAATGCAACAATAGTAAAGGTTCTTGGGCAAGTCATCCAGATAGGTAAAAATTACAAGAGGAAAATCATAAGATCATGTAAACCATTAATAACGTTCAGATTCTAGGAGAAAATAAACTGCTAGCAGAACATTAAGAAAATAAAAGCCAGTGATTTCCTTACTCTGATCAAGACTGAAAGGAACCTACAATGGACAATGTAACTAATACAGGATCATTGGATGCCCCCTCCCCCATCCTGGGAATAAGCCTAGAACACAATACCAGCACTATCATTCTTCAACTTTCTAGTGCAGGAGTAAGAGAGCTATAACAGTAAGAAGAAATTCTATGGATCAAAGATCAATTTCTTTGCAACAAAATAAGAATATATTGGATTATGTTTATATGCAGAGATGATCCATCAAATCTAAAAACAAACTGATGATGAAAAAAAGATCAACATATTCATTATACACTGCCGCGGACCAGCTCTCGCGGAGACTCAGACCGAGGGAGAACAAGGGCGAAGGCTCAAGGAGAATCAGGAATTGGCGGGGAGAAATGACAGACAGACACACACGTTATGAGTATGCTGCTGCTGCTGCGATTTATTGTAGTAAGGCTTGGGTTTATATAGTAAAGGACAATGCTACAGGCAAATGTAAAACTTTTATCACAAAGGTTGACAAAATGAGTTAAAGCTTAGTGGAACAATGATGTCATATGAATGGTTTTACAAGGAACATAGTGGGGGCATTGTAATTAATGTTTTTAGACAATTTACTGAGAATGAGAGTTGACCTTAGGGTTAATAGGTAATTTTGTTTTATGAATTGTTTAGGGGAATTACTGCCCAAAGTTTTGCTTGCCCTTTAGATACTTGGAGATAATCCCTGAGCAATCTTAACATCTTTCTGTCACTATAATGGGAACCTAATGATATGTTTTGACTTGCATTCCTAGCTCCCTCGTAAACAGCTTTAGTAAACAGAGGGGCAAAGATTGTTTGATTTTCTCCATAATCTTATGGGAAATGTTAACTTCTTTTTCTTGATTTTCTTGTTTCTGATAATTGTGAGAGTAAGCAGTAAAGTGTAAACTCAGCAGGTAGATAATGCATAATGAAATCATCAACAGAGCAAGGACACAGTGTCCTCAGCAAGGGCACGTCTCTGGCTTCCATTGTGAGTCGGGGGTCATTACAACCGCGGACTGCACAGGAACCGCCTGAGGCCCCACTCCACAGAGCTCAAACCTCAACCCTGCAGCCTTAGACCGCCAACACAGCAACATCTTGCTACGCGGGTATCACAGCTGTGGGCGTAGCAGTTCCTCCTTTTTTATTTTTAAAATGAAGCTCAAAAACTTCCTGCCGGACGCTCTGTAAAGAATTAAATATGCATTTTAGAATTCCAGGAAGAAAAATTATAATTAGCAATACTACTAATGCCACTATCCCTATATAAATGAGGTAGTTTTTCCAATTTATGGGGTTTAAATTTCTAATGCCTGATTCCAAGCTAGCAGCTATACCTTGCAAGTCTCCTATTTGAAGCCTAGATTGACTAACGACGGCTATTTCTTTTTGCAAAGCATTTAAATCATGCGTAATATCATTATCATGCCAAACACGCTGCAGATGCGCTTTTACTTTTTCCCATGATTCTGAAGAATTATACGGTAATGGGGTAACACAGATTGACTTAAAATTACTATGACAATGAGCAGAAAACATTGTAACACTTTCACAGGCTCCCTGTCCAACCACCCCACAGGCTGCACAATGGGAGGATTAGGAACATATGCCCAACATGAAGTCCCCTCAGTTTTTGGAGTTGAAATCAAGGAAAGGAAAGCCACAAAGAGATACGAGGTTGTACGAGGCTTCCTCTGTTTAGCGAGAAGTTCTTTTGCTTTCCGAGCCAGGTGACGGACCATCGTCCAGGTGATTTTCTGCCTCTGCTGGATCATTTCCAATTTCTTCATCTGATGTTCCATGCGTTTCTTCTGCTTCTTCCAGTGTCGCTGCTTGCGGCGCTGTGCCGGGGACTGTCCTGATGAGCCTGTCCGGGATCCAGATGGGGGAGTCGGCATCCTGTGGGAAAACACAAGCATAGCCTTGCCCCGAGGTGATTAGTACATCTGGACCTTTCCACATTCCTGTTAAGAGGTCTTTCCAGAGGACTTTGGGCAGGGGGGTCTTATAGACCTCCCTGTCCCAGTGTCGTAGGGCTGCTGTAAGGCCCTTTTCATCAGCATTTAAATGATTTAAAACAAACAATGAATGAGACAGTACATGATGAGGTGAAAAATAAGAATTTGCAGTTTGGAGGTGTTCTAATTGTAATTTTAATGTCTGATGAGCTCTTTCAATAATTGCTTGACCTTGTGGATTATAGGGAATACCCGTAATATGAGTTATGTGCCATTGGGCACAAAAATTTGCAAATGCTTTAGAAATATAAGCTGGTCCATTGTCAGTCTTGATTTGAGAAGGAATACCCATAATTTGGAAACACTGAATTAAATGTTGAATAACATCTTTTACTGCTTCTCCCGTTCTAGCAGAAGCATGCACAAAATGAGAAAAGGTGTCAACAGTCACATGCACATATCCCAACCTACCAAAAGAAGACACATGAGTTACATCCATCTGCAAAATAATGTTAGCTTTTAAGCCTCGGGGATTCACACCCATTTTTGGAGAATGATGTACAGGGGGACAGTGAGTACATTGTCTTACAATCTGTCTTGCCTTTTTCGCAAAGAGGCTGCGTTTTGGTGATGAATGTTATGACTCTCTAACGCCTCTTGCACTGTGGCCACAATAGGTTGAGTGTGCATATCAGCAATAGCATTGCCTTCTGCTAAAGGACCTGGTAATTTACTATGGCCTCTTATATGTCTATGAAGAATTTTGCTGTTCTTTCTCTTATCAATTTTTGTAATTGTCTTAATAGAGTAAGAATTGGTGATTTTCCTGATAAGAGAGCTGTCTCTAGAGCCGGAAATAAATTAACCACATATTTAGAATCTGAATAAAGGTTAAAGGGTTGTGGAAACTTTGTAAAGGCCAATATGACTGCTTTTAATTCCGCCTGCTGGGCAGAGGTTTTTTCACCACTTTCAACATACACACCGTGCTCTTTAGAATAAACCACAGCACAACCTGAAGATGACCCATCAGTAAGAATATTTTGACCGTTTGCTAGAGGTTGGGGTGAAAACCACACTGGAAATACCAATTCTACATGCCTTGCAAATTCTATAATAGGATGTTTTGGATAATGATATTTTATCTGCCCTGCATAGTTTTGCAGCGCTATGACCCAATCTTCATTATTTTGCATTAATTGTTCTACTTGACTTTTATTGTATGGTGTGACAATAGTGGCTGGCTCCTTGCCAAACAATTCTTTAGAGCGAGCTCTACCTTTGGTAATTAATAAAGTACATAAATAAGGATAATCTGCAAGCATCTTTGCCTGTGTATGAGGCAAGTGAAGCCACTCCAAGACTCCCTCCTGCCATAGGCAAGCTGTAGGTGTATAAGCTGTTGCAAAAATCAAAAGACACCAGGGCACAACATAATCTATGCGTGCCTTAGATAAGGCTTCGTCAACCAATTGTAATGCCTGCAATGCCTCTGGCGTCAATGTCCTTAGAGACTTAGGATTAGAGTCACCATGCAAGATGGAATATAAGGGACTCAATTCTCCTGTAGTAATCTTTAAATGAGGTCTTAACCAATTAATGTCTCCTAATAATTTTTGATAATCATTTAATGTTCTTAGCCTATCCCTTCTAATTGATATCTTTTGTGAAACAATGTAATCATCTTTTATAATTTGACCCAAATAATTTAGAGGTCAATCTCTTTGCACTTTATCAGGAGCTATAACCAAGCCATGAGCAGTTAAAGTTTGAATAGTATCATACAACAAATCATTTAGTATAGCAGAATTTTTATGAGCCAATAATATATCATCCATAAAATGAATTATATATGCAGTAGCATATTTTTTTCTTATTATTTGCATAGCCTTATCGACAAATTTTTGACATAATGTAGGAGAATTTTTCATGCCCTGTGGCAAAGTAACCCACTGATACCTTCTATAAGGTTGTTTAAAGTTTGATGAAGGCACACTAAAAGCAAAATGTTCACAATCCTCTGGATTTAATTTTTTGGTAAAGAAGCAATCTTGTAAATCTATAACAATAATTTTCCATCCTTGACGGACCGCAACCGGCGATGGCAACCCTGGCTGCAAAGGCCCCATGTCTTTCATGACTGCATTGACTGCTCTTAAATCTTGTAAGAGCCTCCATTTTTTTTATTTTTTCTTTATAATAAATACTGGTGCATTTTAAGGACTTTTTGATTTTACTAAATGCCCTTTTTCTAGTTGTTGTTGTACTAGCTGCTGAAGAGCCTGTATTTTCTCTTCTGTAAGGGGCCACTGACTCACCCACACAGGTTTTTGAGTCAGCCACTGAATTTTATCTGTAAAAAGATTTTCTGCAGTGGCCCCTATGAAAAATGCTGCTCATTTAAATTATCCGCTGTTACCAATCTTACTTCCATTGCGTCCAAGAAATCTCTTCCCCATAGTGTAAATGGTAAAGAGGGAAGAACATAAGGCTGTATATATCCTTCCTTACCTTCACAAGTCCATTTTAACATTGCTGAACTTTGCAGGACACCATTAGCTGTCCCCAAGCCCAACAATGAAGAGCCTGTCCGATGTACTGGCCAGGCAGAAGGCCAATCCGAGGAAGCTATACATGTTCTATCCGCTCCGGTGTCAAGGAGCCCTTTAAATTTTCTGCCATTGAGAGACACGACTTTAAATGGACGCTGGCCAAGATCTTGCATTAAAAATACACCCTCATCAGTGCTGCCAAACTGGCCCTGGCCCCTGTTTTCTTTTAGAATTCTGTTTGGCAAGTTTACATAGGGCAACAATAAGAGCTGAGCTATTCTCTGCCCTTTATGAATTTGAATGGTCTCTTTTAGAGGTCTGATCATTATCTTTATGTCTGCTTCAGTGTCCGCGTCTAAGACACCGGGAAGTACTTCAAAATTCTTTGCATAATTTGAACTTCTGCCAATTATTAATCCTACAGTTTGAGGCAATAAGGTTCCTTTTACATTAGTGGGCACTAAAGTTACTCCGTCCCACTTAGACACTATAATGTCTTTTGAGCTTGCCAAATCCAAGCCTGCACTACCCGGTGTTGCCCTAGGCAAATCATGCACAGTAAATTTTGGTGCCTCAGGATTTAACTGCTGTTTTTGTCCTGCTGACTCCTCTCCCTTTGGAGTGGGGCTAGGAGACCGCCCCTCACCTAGTTTTTTGTTTCCTCCTGTTTCTCTTTTTCCTTATTTAAAGGAGTCCCATCTTTATGGAATTTGGACTTACACTCATTTTTCCAATGTTTTCCCTTCTTACACCGAGGACACAGCCCCGGCGGCCCTTGCTTCTTAGCATCCTCCTTAGGATGTTTGCATTCCCTTTGCATATGCCCTGGTTGACCATAGTTATAACAAACATCCATAGATGATGATTTGGCGCCTCCTCCATATGTTTTCTTAACATATGCACTGAACTTCTGACCTTTCATAGCTGCAGCATAGGCCATTCCCTGGACTATAGCTAGTGAGGCATCTAAACATGCTTTCAATGCATGCCCCATGGTTCCCTAGATTACTTACTCTTAACCGGTGATCCTTTACCGGCGGGACTGCAGTTCCCTGGTAAGATCTGTTCCTGTTCTGAAGAAAGAAAGATTACCTGTCCTTCAGGTCCCTGTTCGGGCGCCACCTGCCGCAGACCGGCTCTCACGGAGACTCAGACCAAGGGAGAACAAGGGCGAAGGCTCAAGGAGAATCAGGAATTGGCGGGGAGAAATGACAGACAGACACACACGTTATGAGTATGCTGCTGCTGCTGCGATTTATTGTAGTAAGGCTTGGGTTTATATAGTAAAGGACAATGCTACAGGCAAATGTAAAACTTTTATCACAAAGGTTGACAAAATGAGTTAAAGCTTAGTGGAACAATGATGTCATATGAATGGTTTTACAAGGAACATAGTGGGGGCATTGTAATTAATGTTTTTAGACAATTTACTGAGAATGAGAGTTGACCTTAGGGTTAATAGGTAATTTTGTTTTATGAATTGTTTAGGGGAATTACTGCCCAAAGTTTTGCTTGCCCTTTAGATACTTGGAGATAATCCCTGAGCAATCTTAACATCTTTCTGTCACTATAATGGGAACCTAATGATATGTTTTGACTTGCATTCCTAGCTCCCTCGTAAACAGCTTTAGTAAACAGAGGGGCAAAGATTGTTTGATTTTCTCCATAATCTTATGGGAAACGTTAACTTCTTTTTCTTGATTTTCTTGTTTCTGATAATTGTGAGAGTAAGCAGTAAAGTGTAAACTCAGCAGGTAGATAATGCATAATGAAATCATCAACAGAGCAAGGACACAGTGTCCTCAGCAAGGGCACGTCTCTGGCTTCCATTGTGAGTCGGGGGTCATTACAACCGCGGACTGCACAGGAACCGCCTGAGGCCCCACTCCACAGAGCTCAAACCTCAACCCTGCAGCCTTAGACCGCCAACACAGCAACATCTTGCTACGCGGGTATCACAGCTGTGGGCGTAGCAATACACAAAATATATAAAATCCATTGGATTACTAAGTGCAGCAGGGAACTAATAGAAAACAATATTAAAGGGCAACAGGCAGACTTGAAGGAAAATCTGCAAGAGAAATGGAAAAAAAGGACTAAAATATGTGACATCCTTAAATATTCTTCAAATCAAAATGAAAACACATGACTGAAAAGAAAAACGTGTCAATATATCATAAGAAAAAGACTCAGAAGTCGAGAAACAGCCACCAAATTGCAACTGACCTGAAGTAGGCTGCTGCAACCTTCAGGAAGGATCCTCTCAGGAGCGCAGACCCAGGAGGAAGAAGGGAGCCCAGCAGGTGGCAGGACCAGCAGGTGAAAATCCCTCCCTCAGCTGGGAGGGTGGCATCCTGGAAGACACAGCTTTGAAACTGAACCCAGGACTCAACCCTGCTTTTCCCACCTATCCTGCCCTAAAGGTACATGTCTGCCCTACAGAGGATGCTGATTGGCTGTGCTCTTTATGACATTGTTCTTGCCCTCAGCTATCCAAACTGTCCACTCAGGAGCAATTGGGAGAACAATACACAATCAGGCAGGATGTTGGCGCCAGAGTAGTCTTCCAGTTTCGGCTGAAAAGAGAGGTCCAGGGAGAAGGTTCCATGGCTGGGAAACTCCCAAGGTAACCAAAGTCTGCCGTTTCCTGATCTCCCTTCACCTTAGGACACGTGGCAATGGTGAGTCTGGGGGACAGGGAGTGCAGGGTGGGGGAAGGCAAAGTCAGCAGAATTTGATGGAAAAGCCTCATAAGACTAACAGAGCTCACAGAGGTCCTCTCTGGGCCTCCTCCCCTCGCACTACTAGCTCCTCACTTCCTTCACCCTGCTCTGGTCTGCAGTGTGGGGCCTGGACTGGCACCTGGGACTCCAGGCTCCCTGTGCTTTCTTGCAGGGACTTGTCAGCCCAGGAGCTGTCTTTAGGCAGCTGTGTGGCTATGGTCACTTGGCTTTTCAAATTGTGCAATGGGGAGGATCCGGACTAGTGGCCAGATGGTTCATGCAGGCAGGGAGCTGTTGCTTATGTGGTCCTTGGTTCCTTTTTTCTTCCAAGAGTTGACCTTATTCCTCAGAGTTTTCTGATTTTGTTGGAAGCAAGGTCTCAGTGCGTAGACCTTGACCTCTCAGCATACCTCTTTCTGGGGGTCTGACTCCATTTTCTGTTGCCAATAATAGTGTTAGAGACACTGACTGGCAAGCAAACAACAAAGCATTTTATTAGGATCAAAGTTTTTGGTGCAAGTCTTAGGGGGACATGAGGACTCTGTAATTTGGTACTGGGATGTCATCATGGTCCTTACACATTACTTTGACAGGGTGTCATCTGTATTGGAACTTTCAAAATAAAAAGTTTAGCTAATCAAATTTATAAGTGTGTCAAAATTATTTTCTGTTCTGTGATAACCTTCACAATCACAAATATATAAGGCATAACTTAGATTACAAAGTGATTTTTAATTTATATTTTATGTTAAGTAAAGATTTCAAAAAATAGAATAAAAAGACCTTTCCCTTAACAGTCAAGACAAGGGCTTTTCAAAGTCATTGGTTCTCAAACTCATATTTCCCTTTGGTACATTGCCTTTTAGGTAATCTATTAGTTATCACAAGAAAGGGCCCAGGGGGTTTATTAAAACTTTAAAAAGCTCATTTTATTCATTCCCTCACCTTTCATCCACTGTCTATCCTCAAATGCTGACAACAGCTGGGATTGAGCCATTCTGAAGTGAAGATCCCAGAATTCAGTCTGGGTAGCAGAGACCCAAGTTGTAGAGCTATCATCTGCTGCCTCCTATGGTACATTTTAGCAAGAAGCTGTATTGGTAGTAGAGTGGGGTCTCAAACCTGTGCACTCAGACTTAGGATGTTGGCCTCCAAGGAGCTATATTAAGTGCTATGCCAAAATGCTGACTTAGCTATTATTTTTAAAAGAACCCTCGTTGCAGGTCAAACCAAATCTCCTGGCTCTGATGTCTAATAGCCCCTGAAATTAAGCTCTCACTATCTCACTGCCCTGGAAAATCCCCAAGCACAAGCATTCAAGGAGTGTTCACAGCAGCAGCTTTCTGCCACATTACTAAGTGTACCACGTAATGTTCTCCCTGACTTCCCTTTATCCATTATCCGTCAGCTGGTACCCAATCTGTCCATGCACTACAAAAGCAGAAAACTCTACTTGATACTGTCCTGAAGGAGGCTCCTAAGTTGATGCATTTCAGGGAAATCTCATGGGTTCCTCTGGATCTTCCTTAACACTGATTAGGCTCATCCACCCATATAATCACCAGATAGTCACCAGTGGTAGTCCCACTGGCATACTAGGTCTGAAACCCCACAGGCACTCCTCTGGATGACAGTTACCTTTTACTGACTCATGATATAGATAATTGTGGCCTGATTGGGCACTGAATTATAGAGCATGCTCTCTTCAATTCATTATTGCAGTACATAAGCCCTGCTGGGTCACTGACAGACTTAGGATAATTTCATGGTCAACATTATTAACGCAGGACCCATGTTTTCCCATGAAATCTGGCATTGTTCCTCCTCACTTCTCATTTACCATTTCTGATCCTTGGCATGCATTGAATTTGTGATAGTCTAACATCATTCTCCAGTATTTGTCTGATTTTAACTATCTAAACTGTTGAATTAAATCTAGATATGTTGGAGATCATAATCTCTGATTCCTGCTTCATTTATTTTTAAGAGAAGACCTCAAACAGATAATACTATTTAAAATATAAACCCAGTATCATTTACCAACTTTCAAAATTGATAATATTATCTAATATCCATTGCTTCTGACATGTAACATAGATTCTGACTTAGGTATAGTTGGAAGGATGGTTAGAGGGTTTCATTTGTAGCTACTCTTAACACTGGAGTCCACGGAACCAATGTTGTGGTCCTTCCCATTACCAAGTTTTTTGCCTCCATTTTACAATTTGAGAGCAAAGAGGTTAACCATGTTGGGTTAGGGGAACCAGTAGACTCTTTAAAAACTTACCTTGGGGCCGGTGCCGCGGCTCACTAGGCTAATCCTCCGCCTTGCAGCGCTGGCACACCAGGTTCTAGTCCCAGTCGGGGCACCGATCCTGTCCCGGTTGCCCCTCTTCCAGGCCAGCTCTCTGCTGTGGCTAGGGAGTGCAGTGGAGGATGGCCCAAGTGCTTGGGCCCTGCACCCCATGGGAGACCAGGAGAAGCACCTGGCTCCCGCCATCGGATCAGCGCGGTGCGCTGGCCGCAGCGCGCTACCACGGCGGCCATTGGAGGGTGAACCAACGGCAAAAAGGAAGACCTTCCTCTCTGTCTCTCTCTCACTGTCCACTCTGCCTGTCAAAAAAATAAAAAAAAAACCTTACCTTGGACTAGAGCACTGTTTTCTACCATAGTCACTATAATTTTGGAATCTTAACATTCAAATTGCTGTTTGAGTTCCCAGTGTTTATGATGTTCCCTACCATGAGGAATGACCCACAGAAAAGATCCACCTCTGTGATTCTCAGCAGTAACAGTGCCATTCTCACCAACACCAATTTTATTGCCTTTTTTTTTTGACAGGCAGAGTGGACAGTGAGAGAGACAGAGAGAAAGGTCTTCCTTTACTGTTGGTTCACCCTCCAATGGCCACTGTGGCTGGCACGCTGCGGCCAGCACACCATGCTGATATGAAGCCAGGAGCCAGGTGCTTCTCCTGGTCTTCCATGCAGGGGCAGGGCCCAAGCACTTGGGCCATCCTCCACTGCACTCCCAGGCCACAGCAGAGAGCTGGCCTGGAAGAGGGGCAACCGGGACAGAATCCGGTGCCCCGACTGGAACTAGAACCCAGTGTGCCGGCGCACAGGTGGAGAATTAGCCTATTGAGCAACAGAACTGGCCAATTTTATTGCTTTTGTAAATGGAATGTCTTTGGGCCTCTTGTAGAACATAGTCATTTTATGACTTTTTCAGCTGTCTCAATTTAGGAACTGTACCATAATTCCTGTGAGATTTTGATTGTTTCTTTCTCTATCACAGAAATTCAGGTATTTCCACCTCCCTTAACATGGAGTGTTTTTAGTTCAAGTTTTCAAATGTCATCCTAGTATTACCATCATCTTTTGGGATCTTTGATAATGGATTAAAACCTTTGTTGTGGATGAGTGTTCTCACATTGAGAAATCCTCCCTTTTCTAACTTTTTTCCTCTACCCTCCAGACTCAGTCTCATGCACACTCTGCCACTCCTGATAATATATATTGGCTAGGCCTTGCAACTATTTCTTTTGAGACAGAGCACTTTTTCTCATAGCTGGGCCCATTAGCATGAAAAGATTATTTGGTCTTGAAAGCTACTGTTAGGAAGAGTAGATGCAGTGAAATCCCAAAATGAAATCTATTTCTGGGTAGCAAACTCCTTTCTATCCCTAAGACATATGTGATATTATAATACTATATTGACATAAGTTCATGAATTAAGAATGGCCACAATTTGAGCAATTTTAGAAAGTCCATTGTCTGGGGACTAGTTAGGCAAGAGAGTATAGTTAATTCTACCAGCCAAAGACCATTTCCCTCAAGAGAAAGGAGCATAGCAGGTTATACTATCATCAGGATTATGTGAGTACATTATAAGGCTTCATTGGAGTACTATCATAATTTAGTCTTTTTTTTAATAGCCTTTCTTGCTTTACCCCCATAACCAACTGTTCAGTTAATATTATCAACATTAAAATCATAGTTATGTTAAAATGCTTTATAGTCAGTTATTAATTTTAGATTAATCAGAGATATAAACTAACTTTCATGGGTGTGCATTATCATAATTGTAGCTAGCTGAATCATTTCGAAGCTTTCTGCTCTTCTAGGACAAATTTATAAAACCAAAAATTAAAGTTTAATATACAGTTTTGTCCTTATTGCATATAACAATGTGCATAAAGTGTATTATGTCCTAGAAACAGGATGATCATAAAAATGTGCAATATAAATATTATAGCTAAAAGTGCTTAACATATACATTAAACTATGAGTCAGTATTCATTGGTGCAGTTGTCTATCTGAATTTCAAGGATCTGAGTTATGCTATATAATTCTAGCAAGTCATCTGATTCAGAAGAGAACAAGTCCTGTACATGATGTCCTAGACTGTTTATATACTCCGCTGGAATTGTGCTAACAGTGTCAAACTTCCTAAGAAACCTACACTCTAAACTTACTATTATTCCCCTTTCAAATACTCTATTTTTAATTGATTGCTGGTAGCAAAATGTTTCTGCATAGAGCATAAATGATCTTAATATGATAAAACAAGCTGAAATTAACATATTCCAATCATAAACATCACTAAAATGGAGAACTCAATGCTCTGTTGAGGAGTAATGATTCATGGATGTATCTCAGTGAATCCCTGGTGGTGGAACATGTTGTGGACAATATGAGCATCAACATATTTGCAAGTTTTCAATTAATCACATAAAGTGTATAATAATTAGGGTGAAGGCAAGATGGCGGAATAGGAAGGGAGCACATTGATAGTTCGGCAAGACACAGGTTAATAAAAGTGGAGATACTGCAGGGTCAAGGAAGAGTAGGGGAAGAAACAGCAGAGGAAACTCTTCTGGAACTAGTGATTGACAGTGGACCTGCGTGGAGAGCGTGGGAGCCCAAGTTCGGGACACCAGCGGCAGACTCAACGCACCAGCACTGGAACACGAGGTGAGCCGAACCTCAATAGCCCGAGACACCAGCGGGCAAGAAGAAAGTGGAGACTAGAGGGAACGAGGGTTGAAACTCCGTGGGGAAAAGTTCACCAGGCTAACTAGAAGAGAGAGAGGAAAAAAAAAGTGACCGATACGGACACAAGTTTCTCTCTCTCCGCTCACCCCTCAAAGGCGAGCAAGACAAAAAGCAGCCGCCATTTTGGATATACTTCATAAGCAGGGCGACCTCAGGTCTGCACCGGCCCTGAGCCTAGCAGAAAAACTTGACTCTGGGGGGCGGGGTGAAATAACAGGAGATTAGGATCTAACTTGGCAACCCAGTGGGAGACTGCAGGAGAATTGGAGCCCAAACCGAGGGCAGCACAGATTCCCTGTGTGGTCCTTGAGAAAGAGCTTCCAATCACTGGCTCTTGTGGGTATATCATTCGCCTGCTAACTACCTCCAATTACGTTCAGCTGTGTGGAATTGCTTCCCTTTTGAATCGAAAGAAAGAAAGAAAGAAAGAAAGAAAGAAAGAAAGAAAGAAAGAAAGAAAGAAAGAAAGAAAGAAAGAAAAGAAAGAAAGAAAGAAAGAAAGAAAGAAAGAAAGAAAGAGATTTACCAAGCCTAACCTGGGAGTGTCATCTTTGACACACCCTCAACCTGGAGGAACCAAACACAGCTCTCAGTCCACACTCATCTCAAGCCTCTAAGGCTCCACCGAAAGCAGACAGTCCACTTAATATAGAGCCATAGTGTAACAAGAAAAAACACCACAGCGAAGAAACTAAGTATCTCCAACATGCCATACAACAAACGCAAAAACCGAGGTAACAAGAACAAGGAAGACACTATGACACCCCCAAATGAAAAAGACACCCCAATTCAAGATTATGAAGATGATGATATAGAAGAAATGCAAGAAGCAGATCTCAAAAAATTGATAAGAACATTAAGAAGTTCTCAAAAAGAAATTCTTGAACTACAGAAATCCTTAATGGACAAGATAGAAAATCTCTCTCATGAAAATGAAATATTAAGGAGGAATCAAAATGAAATGAAACAACTAGTAGAATAAGAAACTGTGATAGTGACAAGAAATCATAATGAAATGAAGAATTCAATAGATCAAATGACAAACACATTAGAGAGCCTTAAAAACAGAATGGGCAAAGCAGAAGAGAGAATATCAGACTTAGAAGACAGAGAACAGGAAAGGAAACAGGCAAACCAAAGAAAAGAAGAAGAAATTAGAAATCTAAAGAATATCGTCGGGAATCTACAGGATACTATTAAAAAAACCAACATTCGGGTTCTAGGAGTTCCTGAAGGCATGGAGAGGGAGAAAGGATTAGATGGCATTTTCAGTGACATACTAGCAGAAAATTCCCCAGGTTTGGAGAAGGACAGAGACATCTTAGTACAGGAAGCTTATAGAACCCCTAATAAACATGACCTAAAGAGATCCTCACCACGACACGTCGTAATCAAACTCACCACAGTGAAACATAAAGAAAAGATTCTAAAAGGTGCAAGAGAGAAACGTCCGATTACTCTTAGAGGATCTCCAATTAGACTCACAGCAGACTCCTTATCAGAAACACTACAAGCTAGGAGAGAATGGCGAGATATAGCCCAGGTATTAAGAGAGAAAAACTGCCAGCCCAGGATATTATATCCTGCAAAGCTTTCATTTGTGAATGAAGGGGAAATTAAGAATTTTCATAGCAAACAGAAACTGAAAGAATTTGTTGCCACTCGTCCTGCCCTGCAAAAGATCCTTAAAGATGTGTTATACACAGAAACACAGAAACATGGTCACCAATATGAAAGAAGGTAAAGGAAGGAAACCTCACAGCAAAAGATCACAGGAAACTCAATTTCTCTTTGACATAGAATTAAACTCTGATGCTCTGTTAAAGCAATGTGTTGAAGTAATCTATTATATTCCCTTGATGTCTGTTAAATTCTAATTGTTCAAAAACAGCTGAATTTTTATTAAGAGCTATGGGTTATTTAAATATGTGCTTATTTTCAAAGATTTGAATAATCACCTTGTACCAATGATCAAATTTGGTCTATGTTATGTCATGATTTTAAGGAATCTTATTTCAACCAGATATTTTGGATTTGGAGCCTTCTTGGCAGTCTTGACAGGCATTCAAAAAATCAAAGTTTCAAACAATCTGGACTCTAAAATTTCCAGTAAATCCTGGACTTTGGTTTTTCCAGTTTGGGCCCAACTGAAAAAATCGAAGGACCTATGTCTCTCATCTTATAGAGACACCAACTAAGCAGGCTATTTGGATTATATTAGAAGGACTGTCAAGATGTGATGTGGTACCAAACTTTAAGTTTCTATAATGGAAAATGCTATTAATACAAATGTTTGAGAATTAAAAAGTCTAATGATTTTGTGTTACTAGACATGATAGTTATCTTAATGAGAAAGCCCCAGAGGCCTAAAGGGTTAAATACTTGTGAAATCCTACAGGTGCTTTCAAAAATACTGTGAAGTAAGCAAGTGCCTCTTGTTGGTTGATGAGTTTATAATTTTAAACATGGCGACTTAAAGCCTTTTGTCATCCACAGTTATATATGATGTGCTGCTCATAAAACTAAAGCATTGTTGGTTCTCTGTTTAACTGTCCTCCTATAGGTTCCTATGGACTTTTCCCAGCCACTTCTATTGTATTCAGTACTTTGGGATGGCTCTGCAAACAGATGAAGCCAATAATGTATTAACAGTACCAACTGAGAGAAAGTATGGTTAACTGAGGTTACTAAAAACAAAAAGCAATTCAAATCAATTGACAATCTACAAAAAGAGTTAAAGATTTTAAAAGCTATTATTAAAATTGCTATATTGGTCTATTATGCTATGTTATATGTGTGTACATATTGTATGTCCACATGGGGAAATTTTATTAAGAGTTTTATTTTAAATGGCTTATAGATAAGATTGTCCATAAATTTAAGCTGCTAAAATCAATCAAAGATACATTTTAATTTGTGTGAGGTGAATCTGTGTATCATATGGTTTAAACTTGTTGGTAGAAAGAAACTAAAAACATTTGATATGGTTGTGCTGAAGTTTACTGGTTAAACAAACTACACCATGTTAGATATTTAAGAGGTGTTTCCAAATACATGATTCTTAAAATTTCTAGAAGGCATTGGACCTTCTGGTAAATGTTTTCTTAAGTTGATATCTCGTGGTTGAAACGGTTTGCTAAGTATTCATGTAATATTGCTATTGTCAGCAAGCGATCTAGGACTTGCTCCCTCATTTCTCTATTCTAAGCCCAAATTATTCTTTCATTTCTCTATTCTCTTCAAGGTAGGAAACTAATTCTATTATGAAGGAATCTGTAGGACGCACAATTTAATCTTTAGACCTTATAAAAGAGATGGCTAACATTTTTCTGTAATAGCATAGCCAAAATAAGAACTTAAATAATAATCTCATAGCTAGATTCACTTCGCCATCAGCGAAGTAAACAGTAAGTAGAAAAAACCTCCCTGTCAGACCAAAGGGAAAGAAAGTTTTAAAGTGAGAATATAATTTTCCTCATGGGCATTGTCTACCTTAGAAAAACTAC